>NC_066343.1:2593632-2621753 GCF_022539315.1 Serinus canaria | reverse complement strand
GGGACTTTTCCTTAACACCCATGGGACAGGCCTGCCTGCCCTGTCCTGCCATGCACACGGGATGTGGAAACGCCCACAGGGACCCTTTGGGGAGGCAGACACCCTACCTCGTGCCTTACCAAAACTGGCTTCTGAGGCAGCCTAGGGTAGGACACAGGAGCTGGGGGCCACTTAGAAGTTCCCCCCCCATACATGTGTCCGGCTAGTGGGGGTAGAATGGGCTGGGGTTTGATGTCCCTCTCATCATGCCCTAAGGCCGTGCGGGCTCAGCCCCCAGGTGCAGCTGCATACCCAGAGGTGCCCCTTCCCTCCAGTCCCTCAGCCCCGGCTGGGGGTCGCCTTACAGTGTGACCGCCCGTCCCCAGTCTTGATAGGTTTCGTCATCTCAATTTTGAGTATGCGAGGAGAGGGGAAGCACCTCGAAGCCCTTTCCGGGAGGAAACAGTAGAGGTTCGTTTGGGGTGCAGAGAATATTTGCAAAACACTCTGGCGGCTCATCCGGCAATGTCTCTGGCCTTTTATTGCAGACAGAGTAAAGAGACGTGGGTGCTTGCAGATTCCGATCGCCCTCTCCATACGAAGGACAAAGCTTGGTAAAATAGCCCGCGTGTGAGGATCACCGGGAAGCACTGGCTGCATCCCCAAGACAAAAGTGGAAGCTGAGGAAGGAGAAAGAGAAGAGAGTTGGATCGCACCTTCTGGGCATCAGGTCTGAAGAGAAGAGGAAGACGCGTTGAGGATGCAGGAGAAAAAAATCTGAGTTGGAGCAGTATTAAACACAGCAACCGAGGCTGCCTAAACGTAAAATACTTGTGCACATTTCCGTCTTGATATGCAATTAAATTAGAGCAAATTCCTCTATAAATAATATCGTTGGGAATCCTTTAAGATTCAAGAATGCCTGAGGTTAAGTAGCTTTTAAAACCTCAGTGCTGAATGGCTTATGCAATGAATGGCTACCTTCAAATCTTAAACCCATTGTAAATATGCTATACATATGGATTCCAGTTTATCTCTACCTATTTCTTTTTAAGAGGAGGGAAGTTTTCTTAAAAGCTGCTTGTAACACTTTATTTTAGGAAAGCAGATGTTAATTTTTTTACATATCGTTTTATGACCAAGTACATGTGTAAATTGGAAAGCATCCAGAACGCCTCTATTATTTGCTAAATGATTTTCAGTAGAGGCATATTATTCCTGGCACAACCGAGGTATAGGTTACATCAATAAAATAAACATCTGTGATTTTGGCAGGAGAGGAAATAAATGTGAGTTCCTGTAGAAGGAGGAAAAGCGTTCGTGTAGAGGGAAACACACCTGCAAAGGAGTAAATAGGGTATTTACACAGCCACGCTGAAACCAGGCTATCTGCCGCAGAGTGGGGGAAAAAAAAAAACAAACCAAAAAACCAAAAAAAAAAAAACGAGCGAGAGATAGAGAGAGAGAGAGAGAGAGAAAGGTCTCGGAATTCCAGGAGAAAAATGCACGCGACCCTGGACGTAGCTTTCAGATAACATATCCCGGGCAGTGAAATAAAAGCCCTGGAATGTTTTCTACACAAGGATTGCAAGGATTGCTCTCTCTACCTCTCTCCTCCCTTAAAAGCAGAGTGTTTACCTCGCAGGAATATATTAGCCACAGTTTCCTCCTGTCAATATTTAAGAATTCTCAGAGACTTCAAGGGGCTGAGTTTTTCTCTTTTCGCAGCAAAATAACTGCGAGAGACATTTGTGTTTGCAAGGAGTTTTACGAGGGGTCTGAGTACATAAGAAGAGCAAGGCATTATGCACCGGCATAATAATTAACTGTATGCAATATTTATTGCCCTGTGTTGTTTGTTATCATGCAGGCGAGTGCACTCAATTGAGGTTTAACAAATATGAGCCGTATTGATCAAATATAATGAATAAATATGCATATGTATTATTTATCTGTGCACACATGTAAACACACAGGAGCCTCTCGCTATTGAGGATGAGAAAAGCTGTCTGCCACTGCTCCTGCCTTCCCGTCCACCCTGCCTCTGCGCCAAGAGGCTGCAGAGAAGTAAGGTTTTGGGGTTTTTTGTAATACAAAGTATCGCAGATATGGGGAAAAAAAATAAAGGTCAGCAATAAAATTTGTCTTAGCATGGAGTATAATTGTAACAAAACACTGCTGAATAAAAACCAAAGATCCCACTGGCTGGGGCAGCATCGTCGCGAACCATCTGTTGTGTATTAAAAGCAGTGCAGTAAATATTGCTGGAAACTAATGTGGTACCAGATCCTATAGGTGCGGGGGCCTGCCGAGCTTTCCATATGCTGGATGTGCGGATGGTGTGGCGCACCGAGGGAAAGGAGTCGCATCGGCCTGGAGCTCTTAGGGCGTGATTTTGCATAATCCTGATGGAAGTTTGCATCTTCCAGACAGAGAGGGGAGAAGAAGGCAAGGAAGGCAGAGGAAAGGCCTCTCTGGCCGTCCTGCTCCATCTGACGACGATAGGGTATGCAACTGCTGACGTCACTTCGCATCAGGACCGAGGAACGAACGTGACCCAGGCAGGAGCTCATCTGTTTCTTATCACTTGGGAAGTTTCTCTCGCTCCCCTCCCATCCTACTTCCCTCTCCATTTCTGCCCTTCCCCCCCACCCCCCGCCTTTCTTTTTATTCCCTACATAAGTCGGGGCAGGCCCCATCCCCATCCTCGACCCCATCCCCATCCTCGCCCTCGTCCCCATCCCCATCCCCGCCTGGGCTCCCTGCAGGGAAGGGACCGGAGGTCGAGGCGCACTCCCACGCGGGGTGTCCGGCCCTGCCCGCCTCCCTGGGCCTGGGTCTTCCCTTCCCCCCCGATTCCGATGCCATTGTTCGCGCTCGCAACCCAACTTTGGCTGTCGATTCAAAGCTCGCCAGTCCCCTGGCTCCTGCATTGTACTGAGGGTCACTTACTCTTTTCTCGGAGTTAGGCTCTGCTCCTTAATCTCTCCTCTTCTCTGCTCCTCATGAGCTGTCGCGTTCTCCCCACGCACCCGAAGCTGCCTCAGAGGCTCGTCTTGATAAACCTGCTGCTAATCTCGGCCCGGTGCAACCAATACAGAAATAAAAAATCTCTCTCGCTCTCTGCTTCCCCACACACCTCCTTTTTTTTTTCGTTCCCCCCACCTTCCTCTTCTTTTCCTCCAGGCTTCATTCGCCTCAGAGTGCTGCCGTCTTTAATTATGGGAGATACATTTCTTCCCTGGGAGTCATTCATGTTTTTTAGGTGGAAAGGCGTTTCAGCGGAGTTATTTTTGAGCAGGGACCAGTGCCCTACATCCAGAGGCTTTGACTGAAGTGCAGATTGAGACATATCGGGTTCCCTATAAAAGGATCATTTCTTGTGGGAGGTTGGACACGAAGTTTGGACTCGTGACTTGCATTCCTGAGAGACATGCATATTTTAAAACAACAAAGCAAGCTCGGAAGAAGGCTTAGAGGAGGGGAGGGGGAGAAATAAAAGAAAAAACTTCAAGAAGTTACTAAGTTACAAACATCTGTCAACATGGAACAATTTGTGTGGCTCTCAGGGGGAAAAAAGTACCTGCTATTTTTATTTTTTTTATCACTTCAGGGAGTCTCAGCCACTTGCTGGAAGTTGATGTGGCTCTCCAGACGCTAAGAAATGCAGTTTGGCTCAAAACTGGGAGCTTAAAGCGCTTTAGTGGCCTGTGAATTTAAATCCCAATTCCTTCTTTATCGGCTCTTTGCGTGGAGCTGTTTAAGCGTTTCAACAGATATCTCACCTCTCAAAAAGAACCACAGGTGGGGGAAAGACAAAAGGAGCTCAAATGGGGCGACTCGTGTGTTTGTTGAAGGAAGCCACTGGCGCACCCGATCCCGCAGTGCAGATAGCGGAAAAGTGAGAAAACAAGGTGAAAAAGAGCAGCCCTGAATTGCTGTGAGCCCTGAGGGGAATAGGGATCCTGGGGGCCGCGGAAAGCACCCCCCACTTCAACCTCCTAAGGGGAAGGAAGGGGAAAAAAAGTATATGCATGCATACATATATATATATATATATATATATATATATATATATATAAAAATTAGGTTTCGGGGAGGTGAAGGGAGGCGCTGGCCGCAGGCAGCTGCAGGTGGGGTGGCAGCTTGTGGCCGGACAGCAGCGCACGGAGCGCTGCACGCAGGGCTGCACGCCGCAGCGGTGTGGGCAGCGGAGGCGCGGGGTCTGGGCTGCTGCCGGGAGTTTGCAGACAAAAGAAGAAGGCCTAATGGTGAGCTGGATATCTCTGTTAGTTGTCAGCGCTGGTACACGGCTGCCGGGAAATGCTAATCAGCCCTCGCAGAGCGGGATGCAGCCTAGGTTGACTCCTGGCGTACAGAAGCACATGCACTCGGGCTACTGCAGGGTCTGTGACACGCACACACACACGCATGTCGCTCCTCACTCGGGTCGACCATGACCCCCACGCTTTGGCCTGGGCTTTGTTTAGTCCAGCGGTGGTATGATCCACTTTAAACGTCATATACAGCAAATACCTTCCTAAATAGCATAATAGCATAGCTTACAGCCAGCAGCCTGTTTCTTCTCTAAGGAGCCTCTCCCCAGCTGCTCTTACCCCCTTCTTCCTTCTTTTTAACAACTGAGGGTATTTTATACCTGAAGTTTTGGATTTGATCCGCTGCTTTAAGTTTGGTGAAGGGTTTTACAGGAGAGGAGGTTATTATTGTATATCCAATGATGAATTATACAGCCATCATTGAAATGACTAGCAGCGAATCTAATGTCAGCCAGACAGTCCAGCTTTGAAACGTTACCCTGATTTTATAAAATTTGAGCTAAGGAAAAGGAGGGGTGATATAATTTCCCACGATTCCTTTTACTAAGTGTTGTCTTTCCACGCAATTACTTTTATAAACTGATTTGGCCCATTATACGTAGTGTCTTTGTATTTCTAGTGGAGACCACGTGGATGCCAGAGAAGAGATCCAGACATCCCTCCTAAAGCCTTCTTCGGAATACCTCCAGCACCCCCCTCTGCACTCCAGCCCTTGCATCCCAGTGGCCATCAAAACTGGTCTAGCAAGAGTAGCCTGGGTCCCCATCTTTCTGTGGTTTCGGCAGTGTCAGGGAGGGGGTGTTTCCTGTCCTTTCCCACAGGTAGAAAATGCAGGTTTTTTCTGGTGGCCGCACCTTGCACCGGGACTGCCATAGAAAAATGTCCGGCAGGGGTGCCCTCACTTGAAAAAGAAAAAAGCGGTAGGTGACTGCACAGCACTGTCATAGCACCGTCAGAGACGCCTTGGGAGAAACGGGAGGGAAGAAAAAAAGGGCAGGAACTGTAATGTGGGACCACCTTGGGAAGTGGTCGCCTTTCCCGTCTTTGCAGTTTCAGACTTTGCTCCCCGGCTATTTTGCGCTGAAGGTGCTCAGACAGGAGAAGGGGTGGGTGCTGAAATGCTTAAAAGGAGCATTTAAACCCAGAGCCTTCAATGAAGGAAGAAAGAATGGGCGTGGAGGTAGAAAAAAGTTGGAAAATGGATTCGCTGACAAGTAAGGATAATAAATGAGAGGCGCTTTCAGACAGATATCTCAGTCGTGAAATTGCACCCAGCTGGTTGTGTAAGCAAACAAATAGTTTCATGTTAGGGACTCTCGACTTGTGGCTTGATGAATAGAACACGACAGAGGTAAATGGCTCTTTAACTCATTTAGGAATAAAACTCTTTGGCTTCCTAAATAAGAGACCTTGTGACGCCATGGATCCTGAGCAAGTACTTTAACAAGAGTTTTATTGGTTTCCACTTCTACTCCTAGATCTCTCCTCTCATTCACCTCCTCCCTCACACCTCTGTCCTTTACCTTTTTTTTTTAATGTTTTACTATTTTTATCTTTCCTTTCTTGCATCCCTCCTTCCCGTTCTTTGTTTCTCTCTCTCTCTTTCTGTCTCTGTATTTTTTTTTTCTATTCCTCTTCAAAAGCACCTTGTAGGAAAAATTCTCCCACATCATCAACGCCTGGAAACCCAACAGGTTTCAAAGTACCTGGACATATCAGGTCTGTCCACGGCACCTTAGAGTTGTGGTTTTGGAAATGTATTTATTTTTTATTATTACTGGGGGAATCACCGCAGAAAACTCATCCTCTCTCTCTCTGTGACCCTCTGCGGATTAAACACAGAAGGGCGTCTAAAAAAAATCCCACATCAAAGTCAGTGGCTGTGAAGACAGTGAGAAATCGAACCTTTTAAAACAAATATATAGACAGGTTTTGTGGAGGTCATGCAGTTTTTGAAATTAGTCCCAAAGATACAAAAGAAACGGAACAAACGTGGAAAAGGGCAAGGAGACCCCGATTTCTGCCTGTCCCAGTAAAACAGGGGGCAGAGAATACAGATGTATGGATCTAAAAGAATAAAAGGAGAGGAGAGGAGAGGATGAGGAGAGGAGAGGAGAGGAGGGAGAGGAGAGGAGAGGACGAGGAGGGGAGGAGAGGAGATCGGAGGAGGAGAGGATGAGGACGAGGAGAGGAGAGGAGAGGTTCGATGAGGGAGAGGAGAGGAGAGGAGAGGAGATGGAGAGGGAGGAGAGGAGAGGGATCGAGAGAGGAGTGAGGAGAGTACGAGGATGAGGGAGGAGAGGAGAGGAGAGGAGAGAGGAGAGGAGAGGAGAGGAGAGGAGAGGAGCGGAGAGGAGGGAGGGAGGGAGGAGAGGAAGGGCAGCGGACGAGGCGGGCGCGGCGCGGAGCGGAGAGGAGGAGGAGAGGAGAGGCGCGGGCGCCCTATTCCTGTATTTCAGACTTATAAACTAAAGCTTTGAATAGTCAAAATGTCCCATGAAACCGGAGGAAGCATGTCGACATGTGTCTGTAACAGCCGTGCACACGCGTTCTCGGACACTCCCTGTGAATGGCTGCGCGCCGGGACACTCCTGGAGGGGGGGGCTGCAGCAAGCTCTGACATCCCTGCTGAGCCCTCTGTCCCTCTGTCCATCTGTCGGAGAGTCCATCCAGGCCAACCAGTGCCACCGTCCCTGCCAACCCTGCCTGCTCGCAGCTGGTGGCATCTGTTGTCCGTTGAGAAGGGGATGGTCTGGCTGCCACACCCCACAGGTAATGAGAAGAAACCAAACCCAACCAAAAAAATCAAACAAACACACTCCCCTCAAAAACAAATAAACAAAAACCCCCACAAACATAAACAAAGCAAAACAAAACCCACAAAAACGCCAACCAACCAAGAGAAAAAAAAAAAAGGAAAAATTCCCCCCCCCCAAAAAAAACCCCAAATCGAAAAAAACCGCAACAAAACACTAGTAAAACCGGAGGTCCTATTCAGCCCTTTCTGTCAGATAAAAGACATTTCTGTCTTTGTGTAGGTAACCAACCAGTCTCCTGCGAGTGAACCCACGCAGAATCCACCTTTTCTTGTATTGCTTCTGCTGACACTTGCAGTGACCCCGAGTCAGATTTTCGTGCAAGACCCTCCATTTACCTCAGCAGGAAAAAAGCCTTTTGCATCTTGATCCGTCGACTTTATTGGTGGCGATGAGGCAGGTCACTCGTGATGAAGTCCCATACCCACGTTCCCTCCCCAGTTCCACTTTATTTCGACGGATACGGGGAAAGTGGGGGTTATCCTTTACCCCCGCCTTTACGGCGGGTTTATCACCCTCCTCCTGCTGATGAAGGAGGTGGATGGAAGCCGAGCCACCCAAAAGGTGCCTACCGGGGGCACGGGCGTGTCGAGAAATCCCAGAAAAGGGGAAGCCGCAGCCCGTGGCGTTCACGCACAGCGGAGGAGGTACGCGCACACACAGGCGCGCACACACAAACGACCCTCGCCTCGGCGCTGCCCCTGCCACCGCCGGCAAGCCCCCCTCCTCCTCAGCTCGGGTTCAACCTACCACTTAGCAGCATTTCCAAATATTTATTCGATTAAATGTATAGAAAAGGCTTAATTGGGCGGTGGGAGGAGGCAAGCTAGTTAGCGAGGTGCTAAGAGTGGGAAAGAGGGCTTTGTAACTGCTGTGCCCCGAGCAGGTCCCCTGCGCTGGGCTGGGTGGGAGGGTCGCCCCTCTCCCAAATTCCACCGACCCCCAGCTTCCTCCCCTCCAACCCCACCCCAGCCTTTGAAGCGCTGCCGCAGCTTTTGGTGAGCATGGAGGGGCCGCGGAGCCCGGCGCGGCAGGATGCAGGGATGCAAGGGAACTCCCTGCCGACCCCGCCTCCTGAGGAGATTGGGGAGCCGAGGAGCCTCCGGGGACAGCGCCCAGGCCCCCGGCAGCAACACGGCAGAAGAAATGTAGATGGGCTAGTTTTAAAGCAGTATATTGTAGATTATGAGTAAGTCGGCAGAAACTTGCTGTGGGACCCCAGCCCGTCTCCACATTCACATATTATTTTTTTTCCCAGCAAATAGCACGCGATGACGCGATGATACAGTACTTTTAGCTGCCATATGAATGCTCGAGAAGCTGCAGCGTGACAAAGGAAAACATCCACTGACACAACGCAGACTGGGTAGTTAACACTTCAAAACACAATACCGTCTTATAAGCAAAGTTTAATAAGGGATTGAAACACTTCTTTCTAGGCACATACATGGAAATAAGTGCATCTCGTACACCTCCTCTACACCTGCAAGTTTCTTGGCAATCGGTGGGTTATTATTATTCATAAATATGAAAATTAATTGAAAAATATCTACGAAAAAGTTTATCTGTTTTCATCAGTGGGATAATACTGTAATGAATTTATTTACATCTCATTGGAAGAAGCCGAGACTTGTTTTTCTCTTCCGATATCCCCGTTTGTTTTGTTTATTTTTAGGTAGAGGGGGCTGGTTTTTTGTTTTGTTGGTTTGGGTTTTGTTATTATTTTTGTTTTTGTTTTTGTTTGTTTGTTTTGATGGGTTTGGTTTTTTTGTGTTCTGGTTTGGTTTTTTGTCTTGTTGTTGTTGTTGTTTTTCTTTCGTTTTTGTTTTTATCTGCTAATTCTTCTGGGTCCCAAATCACCTATCCCGCCATAAAGCAGTGCTGAAAATTCTTCTTTCAGCATCTCCCATGTCTGAGCATTCCCTCTCACTCCCTGTCGAGAGCCCGGAGGGACTGCTGGACTCCCTTTCTCCAGGGAAGGCCCCGGGGAAGGGGCAGGAACAAAGCTCTCACTCATGCAGTGTCCAAGTGAGTGACAAAAGGGAGGATGTCTGTCTGTCTGTCTAACTCCCAAATCCCTGTTCTTGTGTGCTCAGGTCTGGAATTATCCAAGTCCCCCCACTCCCAGCACCTATGAATACAGGCCGTTTCTCCAGCCTGAATGGGGTGATACCCCCATAAAGGATCTGCCCGTAATCTTGATTATCCAGCTATAACTGTCTACTGTATAGAGCTGCTCTCACCTCAGGTCTGCTGCGTCGAGAATATTAAAAACCCCAAGCGAGTTGAATTGAAGAATCTTGTTAAAGAAAGAAAAAAAGGGGCAAAAAAGAAATAAAGAATGAAGGGAAAAAAAAAAAGGAGGGGAGAGATTGTGAGAGAGAGGGAAGGAAAAAGAGGAGAGTATGGAAAATAAATTAAAGAGAAATTAAAGGGAAAACACTGCCCATGTCTTCACAAACTGAAAAGTTCTACCTCATCTAGACTTGTTTGGAGGTCACGGGAGGTGTCTGTGTGAGGGGGACAGTGTTATTTTTAAAGATCCAGCTTTATTAATACATTAAGAAAGAGCTCCCTTGGTAGTATGTGTTCTTACAGCTCTGTCTCAGATCCTATAAAACATTAATGCACTGAAAGCTGTTACAGAGATCGGCACCACCAGCTAGAAGCCTTTACCTTCAAAGGAGCTCCATTACAAAAACGATTTTTAATTTTCTGGGAAAAAAAAGACAAGCTGAAATGAAAAGGGGTTTTTGGCACAGAGCTCAGGCCCTGGCAGTGGGTGGGCCATGGTGTGGGATGTCACAGCCTGTGTGTTTTGCATGGCCATGGCACATAAGCATACATGAAATGCACTAGCTCACCACCCAATGAGCAAGCATCCAGCTGGATTTCTATATTAATGGAGTGGGAATACCCTCCACACACAGCAACTAGATTTGGGAAAAACATCAAGAGATCTGTTCTGGCTGACAGTAAGCACAAGGCATGCACACTGGAGCACATGTTGGGGTCTGCGAGCCCTTGGAGTGGAAAAGAAGATAAAACCAAAAAAAGTCAACCCCAGCCAAGCCCCCAGAAGTGGAAAGCCATCATGCCTGGGACAAACAGGACCCATGGCTAGAGTATGCCTCCTGCTGCACAGGTAGAGATGATGGCATGTGGTGACTTCAATCCATGCCCACGGTGTCTGAGAGTAAAAAGCAAGGCGTGAACTCAGCAGAAAATCCAGGTGTTGGGAAAAGGTGTTTCAAAAAGGGGCAGGCCAGCCTGATAGGCCCATCAGCCTTGGTGGAGAGTTTGTGGTGCCGTGCCGGTGAGGCGAGGTCACCTAAGGCATCACACTGCAACTTCTGCTCCCTTTTCCTAGGCCTTGACAGCTCAGCCCTAAGCTTATACAGTCAAGTGCATTTTGGGGCATCCTGTAGTTTGCATGACTTGGTTACCCCTCCCGAGTATTTTTTAAGTTCTCCTTTTTAGCACCAGTAAAGGAGTTAAAAATGTGGGGAAATTTTTGTTGCTGTTGTTTATGGGGCTTTTTTCCTTTTTTTTCTTTTATTTTTATTTTTTTTTTTTTTTTTGGTGAATTGTTGGCATGTTTCAAGCAACAAGACTCATGGGTTGTGGGGTGATAAGTTGTGGGGTTTTTTGCTAAAATTCTTTTATTTTTTTAAATTCTCACTTCAATTTTAATTCTTGAAGAACAGCTTTGACAACATATATCGCACTCATTATAAGAAGCAAAGGGTTATATCAAAAATTATTAGTATAGAATCACAGGAAACCTGGTTTGGAACCAGAAAAAAATACAAAACAGATATAGATACATAGACACAGGACAATTCTTTTATAATTATTTGGAAAATGTTATTTTCCCCTAATTCTCCTTTTTTTTTTTTCTTTCTGCGCATATGATGTTTTAACTTTTACCAAAATTGAAAATAAAGACTAATATATTACAAAAGGATAACAATGTTCATGTTAAGTGTTTGCGCATGAAAATTTTGTTGTTCTTTGCTTGGTTTTGGGTGTTTTTGTTCTTATTCTACACAAGGTTCAGTTCAGTTTCAATGCTTTTTTGTTTTGTTGGTTTACTGTACAGCATATATCAACAACAGTCCACAATAAATCCTGGAAGATCCAGTATCCCCTTCAGGTTTGATTAATATCCCCTCAATACTCATTTTTTTTTGTCTCTTTTATTAATATTATTTATTTCTTTTTTTTCTCCTCTCCGAAAGAAAAGAAAAGAAAAACAAAAACAAAAACAAAAAAAATAGGCCAAAAAAAAAAAAGGCGAAACATCACAACCTCCACGGACGACAGGTCCGTCCTTCTCCCCTCCACGGCCACATCTCTGCTCCCACTCGCCCTTTCTTTTGTTCAGTGTCCACCTCCCGGGCCCCCCCCGCACCCCGACTGCCCCTCGGTGCGAGCGTTCCCCGCTCCGCCGCTCCGCCGCCTCTCTGCCGGGGGTGCGGGATGGGCTCTAGGAGCACTGGATGGACATGTAAGGCCAGTTGAAGCTGCTCCCCGACAGTAGCATATCCCTGATGAGGGTTTCGATGGGGGTTTTACCTACCAAGCGGACGAAGAAGAGCTGCTCGATGACGGAGGAGGAGACGGTGCGCAGGGAGGGCAGCCGCAGCAGCAGCTTCCCGAAGCGGCTCGGCTGGTTGGGGTACTGGCTCCGCACGTACTCCTCTAGCGCGCACTGCGATTTCTCCTGGAGGCTCTCGATGTGCGCAGCATCCGATAGGCCGCAGGCGTCTGCCCACCGCACCGCACCCGCGGAGGCAGCCGCAGAACGGCGGCAGGCGGAAGGAGAGCGGAGGAAGGAGGTGGAGGAGGAGGAGGAGGAAGCGGGGGGGAGATGGTTAGTGGCTGGGAACCACACAGGGAAACTCCGCGAGGATGGGGGGCAGCACAAAGGCGCACCCCCCCATCCCATCCCACCCCATCTCATCCCGTCCCATTCCATCCTCTCCCATCCCATTCCATCCCATCCCACCCCACACCACCCCATCCCATCCCCCGCACCACTGCCAAATAAATAACGCGACCTCGCTGTGCCTCGTCGCCACCGTGGGTATTTTCACCGAGGATGCAGTGGGCTGCCAACACCCCGCTCGTCCCAATCACACACACAAACCCCCACACTTCCTTTTCACATCCCCCCCACTGACACTCCGCACTGTCGAGCGTGGTTTCTGCTCCAGGGAGCCCATCACCGGGATGGTAGAAACCAGGACCAACCCCCTTAAATAACGCCGAGAGGAAGACAAATAAGGTATTGGGGAAAATAATAATAATAATAATAATAATAATAATAATAATAATAATAATAATAATATAATAATAATAATAATAATAATAATAATAATAATAATAATAATAATAATAATAATAAACAGCCACCATAATAATAAGCAGAGTTGCACACAAGCAGAGTGAGACACAAGGAGTTTGTTTACATGGCTGCACATCACAGAGAGGCAGCGACTGGGTCCTGCAGAGACTGGCAGGGAGCCGGCTGGGGGATGCCGTAGGGCAGAGGAGTCTCCTCTGCTCCTGCCTCGCTGCCAGTGATCGCAAATTTGCGACGTCTTTGCGGGCTGTGTGATAAATCCGGTAGCAAAGGGCTAGGTTAGTCCCAGCTTGTGCTCAGCAGGCGTCTCAGACACAAAGCTGGGGAGAGCTGCAGCAGCTAAGCCTTGCCTATGAAACCAGAGAGACTCCTTCCTTATAGGTGCTTCTGGCACCCAAACTATCAGAAACATACACCTTGCACTTGCAGAACTACATGACCTGGGCAAACATGCACTAATCTGAGAGCAGAAGCCCTTTACATCCACATATTGTATCTATATGCGTTCTTCTGTTTATGTAGCTACAAGCAGAGAGGTCTGGATGCATCTCTGCATTTGCACACACCTAGAGACACTTACAGGCACATATCCTATCTCAGAGAACACATAACCCAAACCAGAGGATAATTGTGCACCAGCTGCTTGTGGAAGGACTTGCTCAGGAAACTACAGTCATGGAAAAGTGGTGGGTATGCCCAGATGGTTGAAACCATCCACATTGCTTCGAAGATTCAGAATAGATACTAAAAACTAAAAGCACCAAACCAAAACAATAACCTAAAAACCTAACCAAAAAACCCAAGTAACAAACAAACAAAAAAGCCTCCAGCCACCAAGATCAGAGCAAGGCAGTCAGCTAGCAGTGCACGTTAACAGATCAAAGCCAGATTTTATTAACGTATAGATCCATATATGAATTCATTAATGGTCCCCAAAAAGACATTATAAAAATGTGAATGAAGACTTGTGACCCTGGAAAGACACAACAAATCAACCAATTTTTCAAAGCTAAAAATAAAATAAAATAAAATAAAATATAAAATAAAATAAAATAAAATAAAAAATAAAATAACAATAATAATAATAATAATAATAAAATCTGTTGCACAGGCATTTTTGAAGCTTAAGTCTTTCCTTACCAAGAACTGACTTTACAAAGATTTCTGAACACCTTCATCTACAATGCTATGGCCTCAAGCAAAAATACAAATAAAACAAGCCATAATTTAGGAACTTCCGAGAAGGAGAACCTTTGACCTGAGCTGTGGACTTGGCAGCCCTCAGACACACAATTATCTGAGCCAGACTGCTCTGCTAATCCATACTTTACCTTTAATGCAATGATATTTTGCAACATCTAAAGCACCAGGTTGCAACTTATATATCTATCAAAAGCTGGGGCCTGTTCTTGTTTGCAATACATATCAAAAACCACAGACCTGTTCATATGTTGATTGCCACAAATCAGATTCCATATTTACATATATCTTGCTATTTTACATGCATTATCTGCCCATTATGCATTAGGATCCTATTCAACTTCCAAACAATGCAATATGAAAGGGTCTTACTGACACCCTGGCAGAGCTTTTTTCTTTATGCCCCATATGTCATACCCTTAAGGTTAGTAAAATATTTATCAGACATTTACAATAAGTGCACCTAGAAGTGCAGGTCACTGGACAATGTGGATGGGGAACTTGCTCTCTAAAGGGCATCAGCCTGATGCGTGTTTGAAAAATTGCCCCCGGTTTTGCCTTAGACCTCCAAAAACTCAGAATTTTCTCATGCCGATAGTATCTGTTTGGCTTAAAATATTTTAAATGGTCTGGCATATGCGTTCACTTGGGTTTTATTTCACAGCCTAAAATGGGGGTAGGAAATCTCAATTCTCCCTTCAGAATGAGATTAAAAACAATAATAATTAAGGGATCCACCAGTCGATTAGATTATGTAGCCCAGAGAGGTGCAATCTATGGGAGAAATAATGCAGCCCATGTTTACTGAAGGTAAAATTATTATTCCATCTCAGAAAGTGGGCTAATGTGAAAATCCTGTGTGTGCCTTGCTTTTTTTATATGGCAGTGTGTCAATAAGGGAAAGCTCTATATTTCTTCTTGCAGTCTATGGAAAAGAAATTATGTAAATAAATAACCATTACTGTTCAACACACTCCAGCCTTCCCCTTTGTAGTGGCGGCAATGTATTTCATGTTACATGTTCAGAAGAGTTTAGTGTTCAGAAAATATAGACATAATCAGCTGGCATCTAACTAGAAATCAAAAGTTCTTATTGCACTGCAAGTAGATTTATTTGATTTATGTTATCTGTCTCTGTCTGCTCCCAGAAGCATTTATTTATGACGATGAAAAGGTAGATGCAAGAATTAATAACGCTAAAGTTTGGCAGCGGGGAGGAGTGAGGGCAAGGAGGAGGGTATGCAAGAGAAGGGTAAAGGAGGAAAGAAAGGAGCTGGTTTTGGGTTACTACACTGCTTTTGGATGGTGTCCAGAATTTTACAGAATAAATACTTGCTCTCTGGAGCCTAAATGTAGAAACCACAACAGAAAAAAATCCATGCCAGTTTTAGATACTTAGTCCTAAGTAAAGGACTTTGGACAATATGCCTAAAAATGTCTTTTCTGTCACTTAGAGTTTGTTTAAAAGTTGGATGACTTTGAGAAAGGCTTTTTATTAATTCCCCTCTGAATATGCAATGAAAACAAGTTTAGTGAAAAGTGGAAATGTGTGGATGGGGTAAGGAGTAGTACTCCTTACAGCAGTAAGGAGTACTCCTGACAGCAGTATTTCCATTTTCTGTAATGCCCTGTGTGATCCTGCTCTGAAATAATATTATTGTTCCCTTCATTCTCAACTCCGCTGTGGGAAGGGGCTTCTCCCTTCACAAATGTTATTACATTTGGTTTTATTATATGTAAATGAAGGGCTCCTCTAAAACCACTTACCCTTTTTCTAGCCAAGGTCAATTGTTTCAGAAGTAAAGGGGAAAGACTGGAGGGAACAGGGAGAGAAGAAAAAGAAGAAGAAATAAAATATTGCCTCATCCATGTCCCTATCAGTGACAACTTCCTTCATAGGGCCTTTGACATGTGGAAGGGCTGAGGCACAGGCCAGACATTTTCCCAGCTCTGCTTAGGAAGAATCTCTCAAAGTTGGGTCTGGAGGAAAAAAAAAGGTTCTCCTTGACTACCTGTGTGTATTGATGAGCTTCCTGAAATGAATGGGAAAGGAAAGTCTGGGAGTCTGCAGGCAGGCTGTGGAGTTAAATCACCCTGATAAATGCAGGCAGGTCTCTTTGTCACTCTTGAAAAACATGTTTCCATCAAGAAGACTTATTATGATAAAATACATTAAAATGTCGAGTTGGCTATTCAGTAAATCTTCCATTTGTTTTAAGATTTGCCCTATATCCTTTGCAAAGAAATATTCTCTCCAATGCTGCGAGACTGCATTTGCACTGGAAGTAAAAGGGGGCAGTCACAGTACATGTCTCTGACCACCCTGCATACAAATTAGATACTCCTGTCTAAATAAATTATCTGATGTTCAAATCGATATTAATACTACATTTGCTACATTACAATATAGTGCAAATTTAGGAGACATTTTAATACAATGTAAATACTATCTTTCGTGCTTGAAAGGCAGCAAATATTGATGGATTATAAACTGCTCAGTGTTAAACAAGGCCTTTGAACGATTTGCCATCTTTGTTCAGGAATGCTTTTAATTTTGCCTTGGCCTGGTTTTAAGTCACATTTATCAGAACTGTCTGGTTATTGCTAATCGGGAAAAGAGGGGAAAAGCTCGTACAAGAGAGGAGCTAGGGGATGGGGAGAGGGGATATAAAAATCAAAAAAAAAAAAAAAAAAGAAAAACAAGTAGGAAATGTGGCAATTAGTCATATCGTGATGATAATTAGAATAATTAAAAAACTACACTGCCCAGACTCTTATCTTGCCTTGTTTCCATTTCCTATATTTCCTTCACATAGTTCCCCTTTGATGTTTATAAATTCTCCCTTGCAGGTTACAATAATAGTATACGTATTATATTCTTATAGGCTATGACCAGAGCACTTCAAAGTCAATGCTAATGCAACTTTCCTGCTAGTTAATTCAAACCATCTATCATAGGGAAAAATTGTTAACATGCATGTTTCCACCGCCTACATTTAATTTGATTTTGGTTTTTAGTATTATTTTTTTGGAGGGGCTGTGTGTTAAAGAGCCAGTATCAGTGGCAATAAGGATGATCCCTGGACCGGAGTGTGTCCCCATCAGGTGCTATGCTCCTCGACCTACAGTCCCTTTCCTTTAAAAATAATTCTATTTAATTTTTTTTCCTTATTTTCCTGCATGTGGTTTGGGGATTTTTTTTTTTGCCTTTTTTTTTTTTTTCTAGACATCTCACATCCCCAACCCATCCCCTCACCTGAGGTGAAGAGGACGATGGCTTTCAGGCAGCTGTATTCAGCCGAATCGACGTGCAGCGCCTTCAGCTTCTCCACCTGTTCCTGGAAGATGCGGATGTGGTCCATGAAGGCGACAACACGGTCTGCCGACATGGGGGAGGCGTGGAGGCCGGCGGCGGCCAGGAGCGGGGCCACATGGAGGGGCATGGAGCACTGGGCAGCATTGAGGACGAAGAGCTCGCTCCAGGTGAGCCGCAGCAAGGCCACCTGGTCGGTGATCTGCAGGTCGGGGAAGAAGGGAATATTGCGGGCCCACTCGACGGCGCTGAAGAGCAGACGGGCGGCCAGCTCGCAGATGTTCTCGATGCCCATGATGTTGTTGGGCTGCATGCACTGGCTGCCGTAGCGGGAGGTGGGGTAGGGCTCGGCCCGCAGCAGGAGGGAGATGTATCCCGAGAGATAGCAGTGCCCGTTCAGAGGGTCGCCGTTGGTCAGGGCGTACTGGCCGGGGTTGGGTTGGGTGGGCGGCATTCTTCCTCGCTGAACCGCTGACAAAAAGAAGGAGAGAAGGAGAGGAAATGTGCATCCAGGAGGCTCGCAGGCATCGCCCCGGCGGCGCTGCCAACCAGCCGGAGACAATGCCGGGTTTCTTCCCCTCCCCGCCACCGCCTCGCCCCCGGCACACGCACAGGCACGGACAGACAGAGGCATGCGGAGTCGGGCAGCTGCCGCCGACCTGCACTGAGCCCCCCGCCCGGCCCCTACATCGGCCCCGGCCCCGACCCCGGCTCAGGCAGCCTCAGCCCAGCGGCAGCCAAGCGCGTTCCACTCCCCCCACCCCCGACCACAATGCAGACAGGCTTCACAAAATAAACAGATTAAAAAGAAAGGGAAAAAAAAAAAAAAAAAAAGCCAAGGCAAACAAGACAAATCCGCACACAACCCCCTCTTCCCCCCTCCCCTCTCGTAACAAAAGAAAGCCCCGCACGTAAAAAAAAAAAAAAAAAAAAAAAAAGAGAGAGAGAGAGAGAGAGAGAAAATCAAAGAAGTCCTCCTCCGGGTGGTAAGAAAGTAGAGTTAAAAATCACAGCCAACTGTAAAAAAATATAGCCAAGCTCTGTTGTGAATCCCAGTCTATTGCCCTGGTACTACTGAAATTTACAAGTAAACTGATGTATAGCTCTTTAGAATAAAATATAAAATAAAATAATTCATAAAACCAAATGCGCCCATATTCTTCAAAAATACCTCGTCGTTACCCTTCAAGCTGGAACAGGTCGCAGCGTTCCAGCTCCCCACTGCTAACTTTATTACACAGAATCAGCTTTCCATCGAGTCCCCCCCTCCCCCGCCCAGCAAAGTTTTCCCTGCTAAAAGGAAGAGAAAGGTTAAATATTATCAAGGGAAAGGGGGAAATAAAATAAAAATGTCCGAACTTACAATAGCCAAACATTCGTGGAAAAAAAAGGGGATGGTGTAATTAATATCTTTGGTGAGCTGTTGCCACTGCAAAAGCCTGCAGTCAGCGTTGCACAGTGAATGCACAAGCTTGCAACTGCAAAAACACTGGATTCATTAACCATCTCCACACAGAGCGTAAGCATGCCTCGAGTCCCGAAAGCTGACCAAAGTTGGGGTTTTTTTTGTTGTTCTTTTTTTTTTTTTTTTTTAAGTGTGTACATGAGTTTTACTCCATCAGTGCCAGCGTTTGCAGCCGCTTGCCATGTAAACAAATGTAACTTCAGGGGAAGATACGGCTACTCAGGCTTGTACCCTGCACACAGACACCCCGCACAACCGCACAAGCTTGCTGGCACACACCCGCACATGCAATCACTCATGTTTCCGGCGTGCCACATTTTTCTCAACTTTCTCTTTTCTTCCCCAACGAGCCCTTCTCTCCACCCGGGCCAGACCTCTGTCCTGCTGCCCTCCAGCCTACTTCTCCCTCTTCAATCTACTTGCAAACTTGGCAGGTATTTTTCATTTATAACTGCGTGCACAATTTTCACTTTTCTGTTTATTTTTTCTCCTCCTTCCTTTTTTTAAAAAAATTGCTTGCCTCCCCTCTCCCAGGTGCCTATCAACAGCCCCTGCAGCTATCAATGAAGCCATCATATTTGTGAGCTCTTTCAGATCTGGAGCAGCCTAATTCAATTCCTTTTCTTGTGGCATATAAAATACAGTTTTAAAATCCCTGCTCCGCAGAATTAACTGTTTCGGTGATGTGACGTCTTTAGAACATCTTTAACGACAGTCACAGGGTAAATTTTAAACCGAGAGAACATGTTTCAAGGAGAAAAGAGGGCAGGAAATCCCCCATACACGAGAATGAATCTGAACGCAAGGAAAACCACAGACAACTTTTGGAAAGGAGGAGAAAAAAAAAAACAGAGCAGTTGGAAATAGTGGGAACCCCGTGGCAGATGCAGGCTGCGGATGCTGCTAAAATGAGAAGAACCGGTAAAGAGGTTATAAATCAAGATTTGTATGAAGACTTTAAGGAGAGGGTGGAGTTTGATGAAGAAATAAATGAGCAGCGCACTAAAAAAAAAAAAAGAAAAAAAAGAAAAAGAAAAAACAGAAAGAAAGAAATGACAGAAGTACTGAAACACGATTCAGTCACAAACTTTCCTTTGAACGCATGGAATGAAAACAAGGCCAAATCTCTCACAGAAGCACACTCCAGGGCACCGGGAAGCACAGGGAAGTGAAGATAGAGTAGCACGTTTCCTCCCCTTATTTTTTTTTTTCCCCTTTTCTCCCTTCCATCTTTTTCACACCCTTTCCTCTTTCTCTAATTACACGTCTTTCATCTTTCTTTCGGGAAAAATGAGCCTGAGAGATGAATCTACCGAGAGGTATTGCAGGTTTAAAAAGAAATGATGGGGTGGAAAGGGGGTGGGGAGGGGGTGAGGGGGAAGGAAGCTGAATGGAGTCACATCTCGTACGGGAGAAAGATGTATCTCCCCCCACCCTCCGGTCTCATGCCAACAATAGACAAAACCACATCTAAAACACGCACACGCACACACGCATACACGCGCGCGCAGGGGGAAGTGGGGATAGCGGCTAAATGATAAATATTTAGCAAGCAATTGTAATAATAGTAGTAGTAGCAGTAGCAGTAGCAGTAGTAGTAGTAGTAGTAATAATAATAATAATAATAATAATAATAATAATAATAATAATGATAATAATAATAATAATAATAATAATAGTAATAAATTTTCTGCACAATTATCAGGAAAGGGGAGAATGTGGCAGTGCCGGAGAAGGGGGTGGGGAGAAGCGGGAGGGAGGGCAGGAGGCACAAACCGAAAAGCAAAAGAAAACACCACCAACCACCATCGACAATAACAACAGAACCTGGTGCAAAGCTGCCAGATGGAGTGCAGGCAGAGGAAGAGATTGACATGTGCATGGAAATATATAGAGAGTCCTGGCTGGATTGCTACGGAGAGCCGTAAATATATATATATATATATATATATATATATATATATATATATATACACACACAACACACACATATATATATGTGTGTGTGTGTGTGTGTGTGTGTATTTATTTTCACATATTTATATTTATGTGTGTGTGTGTTTGCACGCAGCGCGTGTGCGCTCGCGTGTGTGTGTGTATGTATATGCATATAGGTGCGCGTGTGTGCGCGGACGGACAGGCAGACACAGACAGACGGAGAGCCCTCGCACACGCACGCCTGCACAGCCAAGGGGAGAGGGGAGCGATAGCATAGTAGGGAAGAAATATTCACCTTCCCGCCTCATGCCCACTTTGAGGCACTTCTTGAGGCGGCAGTACTGGCACTGGTTGCGGTGGTGCTGGTCGATGGGACAGTTCCTGTTGGCGCGGCATGTGTAAGTTAAGTTCCTGCGGACGCTCCTCTTGAAGAAACTTTTGCAGCCCTCGCAGGTGAACTGGCCGTAGTGCTTGCCGCTGGACTTGTCTCCGCACACCACACATTCGATGTGCTGCTGGCTCTGCCCCGAGCCCTGCTGGCCCGCTCCCTTGTCTCCGGCCGTTCCCGGCGTGGAGGGGGCTCCCGGCTGGCTGGGGGTCTGCGGGGTGTGTGGGGTGGCCGAACTCCCCTGCTGCTGGGGCTGCTGCTCCCGGGCCGGCTGCGTCGCGGCGGGGTTGGGGCCGCTCGGAGTGCCTCCGGCCACGTCTTCCTGCGGATCTCGCCAGCTGCTAACTACCATTGCCATATCTCGGGCCCAAAAAAGTGCTGGGGAGCGGCGCGTCTCGCTGCGGGCTGCCGGGGAGTGAGGCGGGGGGCGGGGGGGTGGCGGCCGCCCGGGCGCCGGGGGCGAGCGGAGAGCGAGGGGACCCTTGCTGCCGCCTGCCTCCGCCTCGGCTGCCGCCGCCGCTGCCCTGCTGCCGCCGCCGCTGCTGCCGGCTGGAGCCGCTCCTGCCGTTTTCTTTATTTTATTTATTTTTCGCCGCCGCGAGCCCCCCTCCTCTCGCTCGCGCTCTTGCTAATTTTTTTTTTTTTAGAGAGGGGGAGGGGGCGACGGAGGATTTTCTCCCTCTCTCTTTCCCCCCCCCTTCCCTTTCCTTTTCCTCCCTTCCTTTTCCTTTCCTTCCCTTCCCTTCCCTTCCCTTCCCTTCCCTGCCCTTTCCAGCGCTCCCCCCTCTTTAAAATACCCTCGTCTGACCGCTTCTCCCCTCTGCTCCCGCTCTCCCCGGCTCTCACTGCCTCTCCTCGCCCTCCCCCCCCCCCCCCCCTCCGCCGCCACTTCAAGTTGCAAAATCAGAAACGGCAAACAAGGCTGTCGGGAGAGGCATTCAGGAGAGTAACACGCCGGACACGCACACGCAGGCAGACACGCGCGCAAACGCCCGGCACACGGCTCCCCACTCGCGCACTCGCACACACGCACGGGCACAGGCACACGCGGTCCGGGCGCTACGAGCGCGGAGGATGTGCAGGCATAGAGGAAGCCGCGGCGCCGCCGAGGAGGAGGAGGAGGAAAAGGAGGAGGAGGTGGAGGAGGAGGAGGGGAAGGAAGAGGAGGAGGAGGTCGCCGCTCGCCGCTCGCCGCCGCCGGGGCTCGGCCGCCGCCGCTCCCGCGGAGGCTGCTGTCGCCGCCGCTGTCGCCGCCGCCGGTGCCGGTGTGGGCTCTCGGGGAGGCGGGAGGTCGAGAGAAGAGCCGCTCGCCGGCGATCAGAGTATGGAGGTGTCCGGGGGCCAGGTCCAGGGCAGGGCGCCGTCAGCCATTCAGGGCGGTGGAGCCGGGGAGCGCGGCGGAGGCGGGCGGGGAGCTGAGGCAGTTTGATCTCCTGTCGCGGCGGCGGGGAAGGAGGAGGAGGAGGTTGCCGGTCGCTGCTCTTTCTCTCCCGAGCTGCTCTCTCTCGCTCTCTGTCTCTCTCGCTCGCTCGCTCGCGCTCTCTCTCGCCTTTTTTTTTTTTTTTTTTTTTTTTTTTTTTTTTTTTTTTTTAAATCGCAGAAAAAAAATCGGATGTGACTAAATTCGCAGAGGAGACGAATTCACGGCGAAGTGTAAAAATAGAGAACAGGAATAATAATGACACTTGCAGGAAAAAGAGAGATCCAAAGTAGGTCGGTAAATAAATCCTCTTCTTCTCCTCTTTCTTGTCTTTTCGGTGTTCTTCTCCTCCTGTGAGAGCGCACGATACTGGTTGCGAGGAAAAAAAAAAAAAAGAAGAAAATCGGTGGAAATCGCCCCAAAAAGATTCTTTTTTTTGTTTGTTTAGTTGCCTAAAAAATGTATTTCGTGCAAAAACTCATTACCCAGAAGAGAAGCCCTCCCCCAAAATAAAAAAATAGGCAAGAATTGTCAAAATAATAACGGTATTAAGATGTGAACGCGTTCTCTCTCTCTCCGGACTTTCCCCCTCCCCCTGTTTCTCTCTCTCTCCCTCCCCTTCCCCCTTTTTTCTTTCTTTCTTTCCGAGTTTGGTTTTTTTTTTTTTTTTATTTTTTTTTTTTTTTTTTTTTTTTTTTTTTTTTATGTTTATTTTTGTTTTTTTTTTTTTTTTGTCTTTTTTTAGATAGATTTTTTTTTGTAATTGTTTACTATATTTGTTTTTTTTACTTTTTTTTTTTTAATTAATTTTTATGTTATTTATATATATTTTTTTATAATTTGATTTTTTTTTTTTGTTTTTTTTTTTTTTTTTTTTTTTTGTTTTTTGTTTTATTTTTTTTTTTTTGTTTTTATATTTTTTTTTTTATTTGTTTTTGTTTGTTTTACTTTTTTTTTTTTTTTTTTGGTTTATTTATTTTTTTTTTATTTTTTTTTTTTTTTTTTTATTTTGTTTTTTATTTTTTTTTTTATTTTTTTTTTATTTTTTTTTTTTTTTTTTTTTGTGTTTTTTTGTTTTTTTTTTATTTATTATTTTTTTTTTTTTATGTTTTGCGTTTTTTTATTTTTTTTGTTTTATTTTTTTATTTTTTGTTATTTTTTTTTTTTTTTTTTTTTTTTTGTTTTATTTTTTCGAGGTTTTTTTTTTTTTTTTTTGTTGATTTTTTTTTTGTTTTTTTTTCCAGTTTGCAAACCAATCACACCGTCGTGTAATCGCCATCAACACAGGTAGAAATCCGAACATGCATCAACCTCGCTCGGAAAGCTTACGCTCCGTCTTCTCGAAAAAGAGGGGGGCTATCTGCAGTATTAAGCGAAGACACCAGGAGGAAGGGTTTATAAAAAAATAAAACTTGTAAGGAAAGATGTAATAATTGGTTGTCCCACACTAATATAATCTTTCCAATCTAAGTTCCTTTTGTTCTCTACTTTCCTCATCTGTTCTCTCTTTTTATAGCTTTATCTCTTCTTGCATCTCTATACCCCAAAATGAATGCTTTTAAACCGGTAATCCTAGCAACTGCATTTTCGCTCACAGTGGGTATCTGCATCGCAGTTCTGTATACTAGTTCACTTTTTCCACTACTATTGGACACTGAACTTTCTATGGAGATCGCTTCCTTATATGGACTTGGGTCGAGGAGGCCCCGAGAAGGTCTGCTGGCATCTGATACTCCAATGACACTGGTCTGAGCCCTAACTGGTTGGGGAGAAATGGGGTCTAAGTGCCAAACCTCCTTCACTCCATTGGTTGACCCCCCCGACTCCCCCCGCCCGCCCCCCCCCCCCCTGCTTTTCTTTTCTTTCTTGCTTTTCTTTTCTTTCTTTTCTTTTTCTTTTCTTTTCTTTTCTTTCTTTTTCTTTTGCTTTCTTTTCTTTTCTTTTCTTTTCTTTCTTTTCTTTTTCTTTTCTTTTCTTTTCTTTTCTTTTCTTTTTCTTTCCTTTTCTTTTCTTTTCTTTTCTTTCTTCTTTCTTTCTTTCTTTCTTTCTTTCTTCTTCTCTCTTTCCTTTCTTCTTTGCTCATCTTTCGTTCCTTTCTCGCTTTCTCTCTGCTCTTTCTTTCCTCTCTTTTCTCTCTCTCTTTCCCGCTCTCTTTTTCTCTCTCATTTTCTCTTTCCTCTCTCGTCTTTTCTCTCTCTTTTCTTTTCTTTCTTTTGTCCTTTCTTTTCTTTTCTTTTCTTTTCTTTTCTTTTCTTTATCTTTATCTTTTCTTTTGGATGTTCTGTTCGTTGCTTTGGTTTGTGCTTTTGCTTTTCTTTGCGTTTCATTTTGCGGTTGTCTTTTCTTTTCTTTTTATCCTTTTCGTTATCTTTTCTTTTCCCGTATTTTGGTGTTTAAATTTAAATTTTAAAAATTCTCCACTACTACCGAATGGGCAGTAGGAGAGGGAAAAGAGAGGTGGGTGGAAGGGAGGGAGGAAGGGAGAGAGAAAGGGTAGAGAGAGGAAGGGAGATTCTTCTGCCAAGCACAATTTACACTGAGATCCCCTTGTGCTGCTATTTACTTTGAGACCTGATTAGTATGGGTCATCTATGACCCCTCTACCCCCGCACCCACCCATCACACACATGGCCAGAGGAGGATGCATTGCGATAGGCAGAAAGGTGCAATTAAAAGGACATGATGGAAAAGTTGGTGTGGGTTTTGGGGGGGAGGGGGGGTTTGTTTGTTGTTGTTGTTTTTTTTTCCCTACAGATCTGAAATAGGGATTTATTTTCCGCTTTCCTGTTGCAAAAGCTAGTCCAGGGGATTTAATGATGGAGAAGGAAACACTCGCGCTGCACGGAGGAGCAGACGCCCGTATATGCACACCCTTGCACACGCACGCGGTCGAGTCCACACACATATTCAAATCCCCATATGCTCCCATCCCACTTCGGGCTATTTTTGCAGCCTGTCCCTAGTCCCTCATTCCCTCACCCCTCATTCCTCACCTAACATGTCCACCCGCAGCCCTGCAGGGCTCCGTGCTTCTCGCGGGGGTTTCACCCCTACCCTTTAATTTTATTTTGGGGGTGTGTGAGCAGTCAGAATAACCCCAACCGCCCTGCACGCAATGCCCTCCCCCTCGCTCCCCTCCCCCCGGCTCTCCTGATCTCCCTAAGTGAGTTGCTCCACGCGGGTAGGGGGGATGCCGGGGGGATGCGGGGGTGTCCTTGCCTTCCTTCCCCTGCGAGGCCCGGGGCGGCCTCGGCCCCGGCGAGCAGGAATCGCTGGCTCCGGCTGCCATCTAGTGGGCACGGAGCCGTCGGCCCGGGGGAGCCCGGGAAGCAGGGGGTTCCGCGCCTGTCTGCAGTCTTCCACCCCGCCCCCGATTTTTACAAAAAAAATGTATTTCCTCTTTCTTATTTTAAATAGAAAACTGCACTGAGGAGAAGATCCTCTTCTTTTCAGTTTCTGTCTCTCTCACAAACCGGCCTTAGAGGCAGCTTCCCTTTTGTCAGGGATCTGAAATTTGCCTTGGGTTCGAAAGACTGCATGTGACAAAGAAGAAGCAGACAGTAAAAACTGTACAGCTCCCCCCCGCAACAAAAAATCCCACCAAAACTAACACCCCAGGCCCCTCTACTCGCCACCATACCTTTCTCTTAGCTCCCGTTAAAGTTTATAACCAGATTAGAAGCTGGATGGAAAACCTGCAGAAGGAAAGTGAATTAAATAGGCGACAGAAATTTTATTATTATTTAGTTTTGTAAAACGATGTTGCTTTAATTAAAAGTAAAGAGAAAAAAAAAATAAGCCCCTCAAATTTGATGTATAGTGATAGTGATTTTTTTTCTTTCCCTGTCAACTCTGAAATCTGAGGCTGGGAGCCGCCTGAAGAAAAGATTCCTTCATCATTTCTAAGATCAGAATAAACGCTTGATTTTGTCCCGAAATAATGAAGAGATTTTCAATGAGCCCCTTGGCCAAGCCGTCTCTGTTGTATATTGCATTGATAAAAAGGATGTTATTGACTATGCAACAGTAGGCTTCTTTCCTCTCTCTCGCTCTTTCCAAATAAAGTCTCCGTCCTGTCTCTTGATCAGTGAAAAGGTGAAACGAATAAGATTAAATAGGACAAAAAAGCAAGCTCTGTATGTGTATCATCTAGATTTTACTCCCCAGACTGTGAAGAGACAGGGAGTAAAAGAGGCAGAGCAAGGCACGGCGCGGGGAGGGGTGGGGGGGAGAGGGAGAGAGAGAGAGAGAGAGAGACAGAGACACAGACACAGACACAGACACAGACAGAGGCAGAAAGCCTGAGAGAAGGTGGACGGACCCAGCAGCCGCAGCCCAGCTCCTGCCGGACCGGGCACTCTGTCGACGGCCTCGACTCCCCGGGCCACCTCAGGCAAGTCGCCGCTTCCTTCCTCGTGGTTTCGGGGCAGAGGGAGGGGAGCGAGGCCGCGACACTTGGCGGGGAGACCTTCCCCAATCCCCCCCACCCCCCCCCCCGCCCCGGGCCACCTCCTCCCCTGGCGTCATTTGGGCATCCCGGCATTTGGGAGGAGTGTAAGGCGCCTAGTCCTCATTCTGTCCGAGATTTTTTCTCCCTCCTCCCTTCCGTTCCCCTTTCCCCCCTACAGAAGCATGTGTGGGAATTTCCACTGCTCCCCTCCCCATATAACGCGCGTGTCTCACAGAGGTGATCCACGCAGGTACGGCAGGCACCGACCTCGGTCCCAGGGCCAGCTGCAGCCTCAGGGCGCCGGCCTGGGGACTTGCAAGCATTCCAGCGTTCTTCTCTTTCACCTGCTTTGTTTGTTATTTGATCACCTAATGAAAAGATCGATGGCAGCTTGTTTATCTGGGTGATAGTGTCAACAGATTACAGGGGCAGTAATCAGATGTTTCCCAGCCGGGCTGGGCACAATTGTAATACAGAGGGAGCCTAAACATGCTCAGACTGCGCTAATCTGGGCAACTGGGGTTGTGCGGCGGGGAGAAATATTCTCCCTTCTTCTGGCTGGAAACGCTTGGTGTTTTTCATTCTCTCGGCGCTGAGGGAAAGCAGTTTTTAAAAGGGGTTTGTAGAAGCAGCCGATGGGTGAAGGGCCTGTGAAGTTTGCCGTAGTCCCGAGGAAAAACCCATCTCCGACGTCCTGTGACTGTGCAGTAGCCTGTTGGGGAGGGGAGACGGGACTCTAGGCACCCATCAATAAAAGTCTCATACTTGTGTTGGCCAGGTTAAAGCACAGTTCAGTGAACGAGAGGCATTTCCCCTCCTCAATGAATTACAGGGACACTTTAAAACAGTCACAACTGTCATTTAATTGGGAGATTAACTTTGATTCCTTTTTTTAACCTCTGGGGATCTCAAATGTGTAAAGGAGATGGAGATGGGAACTTGGAGACTTAATTTTCCCTCTGTCGTACGAGATGCTACTTTCCTCAGGCCAGAGTCCAAGGCTGGGATCTGAAGGAGGGAAAGTTTTGGGAGACTTTATGGGGTGATTTTGGTTGATTTTGTTTGTTTGGGTTTTTTCCTCCTTTCTGTGTCTCTCTTCTCCACCCCTGTCTCCTTCCTGGTGTAACCCAGCCCAGAACGGCATTGGTTCCTCTCTCTTCCCCTGCAGAAAGGAAAAGTTCCTCTGGAGATTAGTGGTGGATTTGTGAGTGGCCAGGCTGCATGTTTTGGGAGCTCGGATACATAGCCTGTGTTTTCCTAATCAAATAAGTGCCTTCTTCAGCTGCCAAGCTCCACAAGGCACCTCACACACACACACACACACACACACACATATATATATATACACACACACACACATTAGAAAAAGTACTCACACACACGGGGACATACATATATATATACACACATATATATGCACACACTTATGGAGTGGGGTAGGTGGAAG
>NC_066343.1:2475237-2593132 GCF_022539315.1 Serinus canaria | reverse complement strand
CATAAATCTATTAGCCCTCAAAAAGTCTAAGGTACTCGTGAACGACCAAACTCCCTTCCTTGGAGCTTAAGGGCAAAATTCTCGCCTGGATGGTACTTAAAATAAAATAAAATAAAATAAAATAAAATAAAATAAAATAAAATAAAATAAAATAAAATAAAATAAAATAAAATAAAATAAAATAAAATAAAATAAAATAAAATAATAAAATAAAATAAAATAAAATAAAATAAAATAAAATAAATCCAGCCATATGTACATGTATATTTGCCAGCGTATATTTGCTACTTCTCAGTGGGAGGAAAAATAAAGGAAAGCATCTTTCTGTAGACCAAACTGGTGCAATAAATCACTGTCATAAAACCGATTTTCCTCTTTAGCTTTGCACTATTTTTTCCCCAAAAAAGATTAGTTTAAAAATCTTTTAATTGGATTACTCTGGAAAATTAATCTCCTTTGGGCTCGCTAAGTTTGTGTACCAAATATCTGGAATTAATTCAGTGCCACAAAACCCATCTGCGATGCCTTTTGTTCAAACTAGCTAAAAAAGGGACAGGTAGGGAAAGTGGCATTTCGCCTTACGCATTCATGTCCCCTCGCAGTTCTCTATGCATATTCATTGCTGTATGTGTCGCATTGTACCGCATAAAATTGCTATTGTAAAGGACATAAACAGAATTGTTTGCTGGACTGTGCTGTGGGTCAAGACACCAGTGAGGGGTGAGGAATTCAGGGGAAAAAAAATAGAGAAAGGAAAAAGCTTTGGCAGCCCAAGTGGGAGTCTCCCAGGCGTGGCGCACCGAGGGTCATACCCGGGTCGAAGCGGCTTTCGGTCGCCACCCGCCCCCGGCCACTCCGCGGGTGCGCACTCCCTCCGCGCTGCTTCGAGCCACTCCGCCCTCCCGCCCCCGCTCGTCTCCACTGCTGCCGCTGGCCACGGACCTGCGGCACTTTCGAGGCCGTCTGAGTGGAACTCCCCGTCCCTGGCATCCGCTAAGATTCAATAGGATCCCTTAGTTTTCAGCAATTTTGAGCATGAGAAGCACCCTCGCGAGGAGCGGTTAATTGAGGGGGCGGCGGGGTGTTAGAGGCGTAATGACTTGTCAGGGGGGTGGTGGTGACTCTGTAACACAACGTCTTCTTCCCCCCCGCCTTTTACAAGTACAGGCTGTCTCGCTGCCAACAGACAAATAAAGCTGGGTTCATCTATATATTTTTACTTGTTCGTTTTCCCGGAAGCAAACGAACCTGTCGCTTGTTCCCGGTGGTTTATATGCAGGTTGTGACACTATACGGAGTCTTGGGGACCGAAGGGGCAGGCAGCGGTGCCTTCCCGGGGGAGGAATGTGGGAGGAGAGATGGTGAGCGGGAAAGTTCCTCCTGGGTGGAACAGAAGGCAGGTATCGCTTCTGCGAATGTCTGTGCGTGTGGGCTGAGATTCAGGCTGGTTAGGTGAGGGGGCAGCACGGGGTGGGCACGAAGCAGGCTGGAGGATGAGGTTGAGGATGAGGGTTGGTTTTGACCTCTTGAGCACTAGTCTAGCTCAGCACCCTGTAGAATAATCTCTCTGCCCAGACCCAAATCCCAGCCATTCTTGCATGCTTATCGCACTTCAGAAGTTGTGTGTGGCATTTCCAAGTCAGCATTAAATTTTCAGTGTCAGCCGCCGGTGAACTACGAACCGTGGAGTGGGATTGTCTGTGTTTAATAATACGTGACACAAACATGCCTGGAATCACATGGAGGGAAAACATGCAGAGCAAGGTGAATATCCCATGCTACAGGCGGGGCATATCACACCAGCCCAAACCCCGAAATCCTGCAGACAGGTGAGACACCAGGGCTCACATGCAGCCAAACAACTTCCATTGCAACACGGGAGAGATCCTTGCGTGGACGTGCACAAGTAGATCGCTATTTCCACACAGACTTTATGTACTTGCTAGAGAGCCCTGTGGTCTGCAGTGAATTAATTATTGCACCTTGGATCCCTGCTGACCATGCATCACCTTTGTGTTTCTTCCCACCGTACACAGGTAAAAGTTTTTCAGCCCCGTGCTGTAGCTAAACAGATGATTGCACATTGACAGAATCTTTATCCCTAATCACATGATGTTAAATGAGTCAAACGAACAAACCTCTCTCTTTCTCTCTCTCTCTCGTCTCCCTGCCAATCTGCCTGCACTGTGGACGTGCTCTGTGGAAAATGTTTACAGTTTGGAGGACTCTAACCTTGACTTCCCGGCTTTGAGCTCCCTCTGGAAGCGGTAAGAGCAACTACTCCATATTACTGTACGTATTCCAGTACCATTGTGGGTAGCAGGTGTTGCATCCGCTATTGTTTGCCTCCCTCCTGCAGCCCGGCGGCCAGAGCCCAGAGGTTGCACCGACCTCCATATGCTGCCACGCACACCCCAGAGCCCGGCGTTCTCCCCGTGCTGAGTATGCACGGAGGTGGAGAGAGGCGAATTTGCGTCCTCACCCACCTCCGCTTCTCACCGCGCTACGGCCGCCCGCTGGCCGCTCCCACAAGCACTCAGCATGGAGATTCTTACTTTCTCTCACAAGGGGAATAGATAGCTCACTTGTGGACGGGCATATTTTTCGGTTTAATGTCAGGAGTGCCGAGCGCCCAAAGCAAGGCAGGAGGCAAAGACCCCCGAGATAAACTGGGATTGCCCTTTAGCCTCAGGCTGGGAGTGGAGCGACGGTGAATACAATCACTGCGCCGAAGGATCCGACGCAAAAACTAGGCAGAGACGACAGGCAAAACAACTCCTTAACAGGAAAATACCTAGAAACTCCGAGCTGTGCACATTTGACCAGAAAGCATCTGGGACGGTCGCTTTTAATTTAGGCTATGCAATGATCCTTTGGAGACGATGTAAAGGATGCATTTGTAACGAGCTACAAAAGTGAGGGGTGGAGGCAGGATACTGTGCTATGCCGGAGCATTCCCGAATAGCATTAAACTGTGTCATGAATGAATGTTATCATGACGTATGACACACCACAAGGGATCATGATGAGTGACTAGCATAATAGACACAGATAGTGGACCAAAGTCTCCTTGACAATTCTTAGTCATATGTCTTGGGGGGATAGTTTTACATTCATGATCCGTTTATTTGGAGCCAATACAGGGAGAGAGACACATGAAGCACACGGCTGAATCTGTCTAAGCAGGATGAAGACGGGCTTAAATGACACAAAGCGTTGCCGGGAGGAATCTGAAGAGGTAGCAGGTTTAAAAGCAAAACACGCGGAAAACCCCACCTGCTATTAGGCTATACATAATTAAACAGGACGCCCCTGGTTTCTCCAGCCAGACCAGGAAAGGGTTGTCTCACCCAGCGTGTTTCTGCTCTTCTCCGTCAATAAGCTGCAGAGCCTCTTAGGCACCACGCACCACCCGTACGGCGGGCTGATAACCTCCCCTCCCATGGCAAACTGGGGGATGCCGCTCGCGTCCTTTTCGTCACGCTTGGGCTTTGCTGCGGGCTGCGAAGCGCCGAGACTCCAGTGCTAGCGGGGGCAGACGGAGAAGTCTCCTCCCTTCAGGTCTGCCGAGCAGGCAGAAAGCACACCTATAATAAACGCTTAATCCGAGAAACGCCCCCAGTATGCCTCTCACTACGAGCTGGAGAGCCTGAGTTGCTGGAGCTGCGGGTTTTCTTTTGTTTGCCAACTTCCCGAGTTATCAGGTGGAAATGCCTTTACTTTTTTTTCCTTCCCCTCTCCTCCAAACTTAAGTCTCCCTTTGGCGGTGTCTCCAGAAGAGCAAGAGGGCCCCAGTGACCCTTTGAAGGCGATCAGAGCTCCGAAATCCTCCTGGGCTGGCTGGGAATGCTTGCCATCTCAGCGGAGATCGCTGACAGGCTTCTTCCCGAGACAGTAGGTTCGCGAGACTCCCTCTTCACATAGACCTTTCAGGAATACTGATAACCTCTAGAAATCTCCATAGGAGGCATTCCAATGAGCAAAATGAATGACGTACCCCCAGAAAATGAGTACAAGAGGGGAATCCTCTTCAGCCTGAACCACCACCCCACACCCCTCCCCCAAAACAGACATACAGACAAACAAACAAGCAAAAAACCCACAAAAGTGATGGTCCAGATACTAAGAAGTTCACTAAGTGTGTGAGCATCTAGTGAAGGGAACAGCGACCTTTTTAAAAGAAAGCATCTAATTAACAATGACTTCATTTGATTTGGAGGTTGAAAAAGCCTTTTTAAATCAGTCCAGATTTACTGGCCTAAACGCAGCCAATTTTTGAATATGGATTTGTACTGAGTCTGCCTTCTTTCAAGATGCCATTTGAAAGGTTATAGTATAAGCGAAGTAATGTAGTTACCCAGTGGAAACTTTTGTTTCCCTTTCTTGGCAATTTAATTCGGCGCTTCTTCTCTTTCTTAGGAACAGACTGACTCCATCAACGGCGATCTCCATGTTTAGACGCATGTCTGTTTGAAGCACTTAGGTTCCCCAGTTTGCAGATTTCTCCCGACAGCAGCAGCATCGCTGGGTCCTTACGTTATCAACCTTTTCAAAGTAGGGGAAAGTCCCAATAAAACATGACTCCTAAGTGTGCAGGGTAGCGAAGCTGATGTGGAAGCGGGCTATCAAGATCCCCTTTTTGCCCTTATCATGGGAGGAATGAAAAATTAAAATAAATATTCTCTCCTCCTGAGAGCGCCCCGGTGGCCGAGTTTCTACAGTTTAGCCATTTCACGAGTTTTCCGCTGATTTCCAGCGTGTTGCCGAACTCCTGCCCGTTTCCCACCGCCTTCGGTGGGAGGGTTCTGTCCCACTTTCGAAACAGGAGTCACATCCACGGGGAGAGAAAAACACGTGTGGTTTTGTTTTTGTTTTATTGAGGCGGCGCCCGAACCGGCAGCAGGTGTCGCTCCCAGCAACCTCCCCCCCGCTCCCTCGAAGGGGGGGGGGAGGTGTGCTTTTGGATACCACTGATTGTTAAGCACCCGTCCATGGTATTGACAAATCCGTGTCTTTTGCTCCACGTGCGTTTCCCGAAAAGGGGACTCGCAAGGGGGTGCGAGAATAGAGGGGGAGAGTGGGTCTAATTCTGCCCAGCCTCTCCGTCCTCACAGCCGGTGACAACTGACGATGGGGATAGTGGGCTATTCCTTGCCCTCAGCCTCCCCTCCCACCCTGCCCCACATGCATCCCATGGAGCTGAAAAGGTGGGTGAGGATCACTGCACCTGCTGCCTGAGGGGCCCGATCCTGCAAAGCCTGGAGGACCTTCAGGGACCCTCCCCTCCAAAAGTCAATTTCTCAGCCACTCGCTCATCATGGGTAAAAGGAATAATTTCCACACCTGTTCCTGGAAGTTCACAGAGGGGATCAGGGTAGCTAATGCTCAGCAGGTAGAGCCATCTGCCCAGAGCTTTGCAGCAGCATGAAGAAAAATAGGTATAAAACTAAACAGGCAATCAGCTGAAATCTATCCTCTTTAAATAAACTGATTCCTTAGTATTTTCCCTGTATTGTTGTAAGTTGTTGTCTGTGATGTCCCCCAGGGCTCTTTCCTCTGCTCTCTGATTTCATGTATAAAAGCACCTCTGAGTGATGGATTACTGTGTCATTGCAGCCTGTGAAGGATTAATTTGTTTCATTGATTTCTCTTTAGGCAGATTGCCAGAATTCTCAGCTTCCCACCTTTCTCCAGGACTTCAGCAGTAATAGACAGTAACAGCCTAAGACAAATCAGCCCATTCTTGTAAAAATAGAAACACAAAATCCTGAAGTCCCAGGGAAGATGTAACAAAGTTTTTTCCTTATGGGGTAGACCCACTAATTCCTTAAGTGAGTCCATCTTTTCTCCTTTCACCACTTCTCTTTTTAAAAAAAGGTTGCCATGTCTTGGTGGGAGTTGCTCAGTCTCAAGAGCAATTTCAACAAGCAGTTTGATGAGAGCAGTGGGCATTTGATGGTCACAGAAAAATGGTCTGTTCATGCTAAACAGCAGGGGCAGGAATTACAGGAGGATTGCATAAACTTCAAGGTTCGTTCCTTCTTAAAATTACCAGGCCACCTACATCTAATCAATTTTTTATCCATCTACCTATCTGGGATATTGAAATAAGATGTAGCTTATGTCAAGTCCTGGAGTTGCTGGTTTGATGTGTGTGTGGGTGGATGGGACTGGAATCTCCCAGATCAATTCATGTTCTCAGGATAATCTGATAAAAAAATCAGGCCTTGAAATGTTGGGCTATGCTGAAAAAAGGGAGCTGGGCACTCCTTTTTGTGCTGTTTGAGGAACTATGAGGGAAAGGGAACGAGATCTGCTGCTGCTACTCTGACCACAGCACTGCTCTTTTCAGACCTGCTTTATCTGCAGCAGAGACAGGTCATCTGTGCTTTTCTGTTTGTTTTCACAATGCAGCACTAAATACTCTATTAATTTAGTCTCCACAAGTTAAACTTTAGGTGCTCCTAGTGTTATGGTAAAAAAGTTATCATAGACTACTGTCTGTACAGTTACTTGTGGAAAGCAGTGTCATGCAAAACTAGCACTTTTAGATATCATGGAGAGCAGAGAAATGTTTATTTTAACTCTGTATCTGACTTGTGATGAATGTAGCTCAATAACTATTTTCAAATGGACAGTAAATTTATGGTACTGGATAGTACAGATTCACTGCATAGCAAATCTAGGAAATTTTGAAGTTACAGTCCTATTATTTTTTTTCCCCCTGATTTCTCGGAGGATGTTAGTCTAACTACTTTGTTTTTAAATTTCAGGTGAAATCCAAATACCAGTACTAGGGTCACAGCATTATTTCCTTTTTATCCCACAAGAAAATATGTCTTGCCCTGCCTGAGTAATGTTCTTGTGTTTTCTTGCATGAGATCTCTCTGTGGTCTGTCAAGTCTAACTTTCCCTTCTCTACCTGGCAGGTTCCAAAGGAACTTTAAAAGTAGTCATAAAGAGTTCATTCTTGTTTTCACTTCTGGGATTGCCTTGAAATCCCTATTTTGTCTCAGGAAACCCTGCGGGGTGGGTTAGCCTGTAGAAGGAAAAGGGTGGCTGCCTCCTGGCATGGCAGCCTGGGAAATGTTGTTATCCTGGGGAATGCTGCAAACTTTCCTTCAAAGGCTTCTGTGGTGTTACAGGGACCCCCACTTTTCTAGCTTAACACAGACCCTCTCTGCCTAGCATTCCCACTCCTGATAGTTTTTCACTGTCAAGCAACTTTGAAAATAAAGGCACAATATGTAACAGTTCACATTCTTCCTGCTTGGATAGTCAAGCCCCAGGGAGGCTTGGCTCTCAGGGCAGAGTTTGTCTTGCTTGGAAGCAAATGCTCTCATTCCCTCTGCCCCTTTCTCCTTGCCAATCCTTTTCAGCTTACACAGGAGAATCCTTCTGCTCCTTTGCTAGGCAATAAGGAAAGTTATGCTCTTGATTAATAATGATAACAATATTCTTGGCTTGGAAACTCTGAGTTAAGAGCAGAGACAGATTTCCACCCCTATCCCTCCAGTTTGTAATAAAACAGGCAGAATCCATCACAGAACAAATTTAAAATGCTTAAGTCAAGCTCACATCCTTTCATCCCTTCAGATATGGAAAGAAACAGAGTCTGTTAGATTAGCAAACATTAACCTCTCGCATAGTTCTGAATGTAGGATTAATGCCTGCTGAAGGGACAGCTGTATGACCCTCTCACACACTAACTACACATTAGGGCTGTCACTCTATTGATCGGGAGAAGTTTGTGTGAAGAAGCACTCCCCACCAGGGAAAAAAGCAGACTAGAGTGGGAAAAAGCCTCTCTTAGATGCACCCACTCCATCTGCTAAGATGCACTTTTAAAAACCTCAGTTCCCATTTCTGGCATCCAGAGTGCAGATGTGCTGAAATCTGCATGCTTCACCCTGGAGTTCTGGTGCATACAGACCAAACACAGTTTTCAGCTGTGACCCCGGGACTGGCTCATCTTTGGACAAAACAGACCTATGCCAATGATGGATTTGCACTTAAGTAGAATTTTGCTTGGACTCTGCCCTCATGGGATTTTGTGGGCTTGTGGGGTTCTGACTGGCTGTACTTCAGCATATCTATTCCCATTTAGCTAATTTGGAAGAGACTGGTCCCGAAGACTTTTCTCCTTCATCCTGTAAGCTAACAAAAAGAAGAAGTAGTGGTGAATAATATGTTTGTTAAGCTTTCTTTTCATTTAAGTATGAATTCTTTACGCTAAGAAAGCACAAGCTGATTGTTTCCTAGGTTTGGTGGGTTAAATACAAACACTGGATTTGACTTTGGTCACATTCAAATTTTGTGTTAGTCTAACTCTTATAACATTGAATTCTGCAGAAGCAACTGCAATTTCAGTACATTTCTGAAAACAGACATTTTAAGGGCCCATCAAAATACCTTGTAAGAGAAATCCTGAAGTTTTATCTGTCACTTAAAATTCATATTTATAAGGGACTCATGACAAAGGTGAGACCAGCTGCTTTAAAATTGAATCTTTCAGTCAAGGTAGTTTTTGACTACATTAAGTGTGCTGGCTCACAAGTTGTAAGAGTATTGGACTTGCTCTTAGCAGTGCTAAAACCCTGCAGTTCTACAAGATGCAAATATTGGCTTTGGTCAGCCTGAATCACCAGATATAAAGAAAAATAAACCTGCAAGGAAGAGAAACAAAGAAGTTCCTTCTGATGGACACAATGGGGGTTTGTGCCTTGCCAAGACAGGTCCATATACTTTGTAGAAGGCAACTACTAGACCCTGGCCCAACTTCTGGAAAATACAAAAGAAAAGATCCTGACTGAAAAGGTAAAAAATTTGGCCAAAGCTCTGATAGCTTTTTCCCTTGTAGCAGGGAGTAACTTTTTTTTTTTTTAAATATTTTTTTCCCCCCTGTAGCAGCAGGGAGTAACTTTCCCTGCTGCATTATTGGAGGCCATGCATTTGTAGCTGTATGCGTAGGTAGGTAGGGAATTGCTGGATACATGAAAGCTGGAAGTTAGGTGCTAAAGGGCATCAGACCTGCTGCTCTCAGCTCACCTCTAAGTCATTTAGTTCAAAATGACAGGTGAAGGATTAGAAAAAAATACCATGTTATAGCAAGGTACACAAAAACTGGACAGCATTATTTCTCTGGAAACATGTTCTCCCAGCAAGTAAATTGATTTTTTCCTTAATTAAATTTATTTGTATTTAATTCATCTAGAAATTCATACAACTGGTTAACACTCATGCACTTCTGAACAGTATTTAGGAGTAGATCTCTTGCCTATCCATTTACCTCTGCTATTATGAAGCTTTAAACCAACAGCAGTAAAATTCATACCCCTGCATTAGGTGTTGCTATACTGCAGGTCAAAGTATTGCTGTTTGCAGAACCATGGAAAGAATACTATAATTGAATCTGTTTGGTTAGAACTCAGCATTCAATGAGTAACAAGTTTCTGCTTTTCCATAGAAAGTGTGAATTAAAACTCCAAATGAATGAGTAGGACTTTCTTGCTTCATATTTTACAGCCACTGGTGTATTGATAGCTCATTTTTTCCAAGTGAGTAAAAAGTATGTGGCTTACCACACTAGTATCTTATTACTAAGATTACAGGCAACATATCGAAAATGGTGGGATAATTCTGGTGCTTTATGTAGCTATTAAAATTAGCTGCACCAGAACTTCTTTCAGTTGACACCTTATTAAAGGAAGTTAAAAAAAAATGCAGTTCTGGTTCTAATCAGCTTTTCAGCTTTACTGTATTCCAATATATCAAGAAGACCATCACTAGTAAATCATAATTGTGCATTGGTAGAGACCATGGCTCTGGAAGGGAAGTATGGTTGTCTCATTCCAAAATCCACTGATTTTTAACATGACAACCATTACATTTTATAGTCATAAGCTCATGTTCATGAGCTTGTGACTAGAAAATGATCCCTGAAAGACATTCTTTTTGAAGAGCTCAACATGAACTTTCTTGACTAACTGCTCTGGGACTCCTTCAGCTAGAAACACTGACAGGGGCATTAGTTGGAAAAATGCATAGGTTTAGTCCACACTGCACACTGCACTAACAACGCATCTTGACCTTGTGCATGCCATCATCTGTGGATTTTAAATAATTTTTGAAATTACATTAGCAGTCAGAAAAGACATTAAAATTAACCATGATACTTCTCTATCAAAACTGTGTTTTATCTTTTGAGTAACATTTTCAGGTTCTCCCCTAACATTTGAATAGTAGAGACAAAATTACCCAAGACTTTATGGTGCTTCTTGTAGTTTTTCTCAGCTTTTCTAACTGAGTCAAAATTATCTTTTCAAAGTTAGCATTTTGATTTTCAAACTTTTTTTCTTCATCCACTTTCACAATGGCACCCTGTCTGGTCTGTGAGCATTTCCACAGACCAGAATGCTATGTTTTCACTGGAAATAAAAAAATCTCACAAAACCTGAGTTTTGCTCATGGTTACACTTCAGTTGTAGTTTACATTTGATTTGATGCTGCCCCTTAGAAATGACAACATCTTTAGAGAAGGTTTAAAATGCATGCAGTGATCCCCTGCAATCATAAAATAGCATAGGAATGTCTCTAACAGTAGGAACACCACCTGGCTATAATTCAGTTTGGCTAATTATATCTTGTTTTTCTAAATTCAGGTTTATTTCTAAGCTTGATCCAAAACTTCCAGAAATAATTGTTTTTTCCCATTACCACTTTTTGGAGTGGGATAGGTGTATTTCATTGCTAGGTGAAGTTCTATGTGTTTGGTTTTTTTTGTGGTTTTTTTTTTTTTTTTTTTTTTTTCTTTTTTTTTTTTTTTTTTTAAATAAGAAATGACCTTTGATTTATAGGGAGGTGTAAGCCTCTCATCTGGATGATCAATAGAGTAAATTCCTTAAAATCCGTCTGGCTAAAAAAAAATCAAAATATATAATAAAGTAAATTTTATCACTTCACAATTCATTCTTTGTCACATAGAACCTCACCATGAAAAAAACCCCAAACATCAGTACAAATTGACAAGAAGCCATTTTCTGTCAATGGACTTATTTTGGAGGTAGGGGAAGAGGCCAGGAATAAAGTATCTTGCAGCACCAACAACTCAAAAATTGACTGATTCTGTTGTCAGGATATTGAAACATATGTTTACGAAGTGCATGAGATAACATGAGATAACAATGAATAACAATATAGCAAACAATGAGTTAAAATTTCCATGTAAGAGAAACTGCAATTAAGGGACTTCCTAAGTAATGTTAGCTGCATGGCTCAGAAGTTTTGTTTTGCTACAAAAGCCTGGAAGAGAAACTAAATATTAAAACTCTGCACTTCTGAATATGATTAACACATATTAAACTGCATCTTCAGCACAGTTTCATATTTAAGGTGGTTGTGTCTTGTTTCCATCTCTGTCTACAACTATCTATCTGATTCTGCCAGACTATGGTAAAAATACAGATTTGGATGTCATTCCTTATTAAATAGTCATACAATGTAAAGATACTTCTCAGCTACAGAAAGAGGGTAAAGCAGTTGCTCTTTAACAAATGCCACACTATATGAATTATGTAATTTCCAGGGTTATAAAACAACTTGAGAAATTGTACTGTAACAATATGATATATGGTAGGATTGATTACTCCAAAAATCCTTTCAAGAGGAAAAATTGCGGGGGAGATGGGGAAGGGAAAAGCTTTTTTTTCTGTTCAAGCTTCACTTCCTAAAGATTTAGCTTCTGGGGAGAAAAACCTCACATTCAGTTGTTACATCAAGTGGTCATTCAATTTGTTTATTAAATAGTCACATATATGCTTTTCAGTATATATGAACAGTTTAATTTATTCTGCTGAAAGGCAGATAAGTATCAGAAATAGCAATAGAAGTCACATAATGAGATAAGAATACTAGAAAATCTAAGGATTTTAGTACAGTCCATTATTCATTCAATTCCTGGCAGCCCTTATGATTACAAATCACTTGATTGACTAACTAGACATTCTCAAAGTGAATTATGAATCAGGTTCATTTTTCCTGGTTGAGAGTTGGTACATGTTGTAACTCTTCCACTTTGTGATAGATCAAGCTCTTGTAACAGTAATAAGAGATATAATCAACTCCTATTTCAGGACAAATAAATTGGCTTTTCAAAAATGAAATGTGGTTGCTAACATTTTTTCAGTGTGCAATTTAATTCCTTCCTGCTATTCTCAGAGTGCAATCTGGTGTGATGACACAGCTTTTGAATATTTGACTTTGCTGAAATTCTTTTAAAAGTCTCACACACTCAGTCCAGGCATACTGATATCATTGAAAATTTGGTGTTGGGTCTAAGAGCAGTGAGTGGTCCCTTTACTTGTTGAAAACAAGACTCAGACACTGAAAACCTGGGCCACAATCTGCCCTTTTGTGCCTGGCTCTGATCTCAGCTTGGGAATACTGAACAGTTTTAAAGCTGTTTAAGTTTACTTTGAAACACAAAAAAGGGAAAAAAAAGAAGAATCTCTTCTAAAGTGTGCTTGACCCTCAAGTCCTCTTTCATGAAAAAGTCCCTCAGGCTTTTGTGGAAATTATGCAAAGGGAATGACTGGCAGGCTAGGGTAGGACTCATTTGTAGAACAAATGCACAATCAGATCACAAATCCCCCTGGAATAGGTTTAGTGAGAGGTGCATTTCACCTTCAAATGACTACAGGGAAAACAAAATAAAAAAAAAAAGACTGCTCAAAATCTGTGTCAGTGAATGTCCAAGAAAATCACTACGAAGAGCAATTGTGCCTTGCATCTGTAGCCCATAGGGCTGGTTTGGCTTTCTGGGGTGTGGTGGTCTCTGGATGCTTATGTCCCAGTCAGCAGAGGCAGCTCCCAAGTGTGCTGATACGGGCTGGGGTGCATGAAAAAGTGTTGGGTATATCGAGGGACAGGGTACACCACATTGTCTGGTACTGTGTGGAAACAATGCGTCTTCCCACGTGGGGGTCTGTGCAACAACACCACCACAGGTCACAGCTTTGCAGGGAGAAGAGGATTTTTCTGTTGCTTAGGGAGGTTAGCCTAGTGTTTGTGTGCCTGTTTTAGTTCCAGTAAAGGGATAGGCTGATATTCAGTGGGTTGACATTATTTGCAAAACAGTTTTAAAGACTTCCATCCCCTCTGTTTCCCTTCTGAAACACAAAAGCATATCTCTTAAGCAAGACCTTTTGGGAGGAAAGATGTATTACCACTTTAGTTTTGGAAGGCCTTAATGTGGTCATTCATTTTAGAAACAATGGTTACAGACTTCAGATTTCTTCTTTATTCATCTTTCTCTCTATCTAATTTCTGGCCTTCTAATAACCTTAATTAAATGCTGAGTAGTTTAGAGTATTATTAAATAGCTTTCACAGGATTTAAAAAATTTCTGATTACATCATGAGTACAGATTATTAAATATTCCATTCATTTTAAAATTATGATTAGGAGGATAATACCAAAAAAGATGTTTGTAACAATTTTAACTAAGCTGTGTTAATTGAGTTAGGGGATAAGAAATGAGATTTAAAGGGTGAAAAATTACTGAAATCAAAGCCTGTACAGTGTTGAAATCCAGTGGATTAAGATAATGGTCAGAATGGAGCAGGTGGGGGGTCAAAATCTGAATGAATGGTTTGAATAGAAAATTCACTTAGTTTTAGACCACGTGTACTGTCCTTCACAGAATGGTTTGCAATGGCACCTGATGTCATGTGGGTAAACATGAAAGGTAAAAAATGCCTGCAAGCTACCAACAGGATACATGTTGCTCATTGTCAGGCAAAGGTATGCAACTAGAACGGACACAGAAAAGTCCACTCAAAAGCTGCTATGCCTGGCAGCTCTGCATCCACTAATGTGCAGGAGCACAGATCAACCTCCAGCATGCCTGGGTCCCACTGCTGGGATCACTGTCCAAAGCTGTGCACAGAGTGGCAAGGACTTTGTTGCCTTTTGTTAAATATCTCAAATGTGGGCCACTGTTCTTTTGAACTGACATTTGTTTGGAGCTGCTATTTGTCAGCACAGCATGGATTTTTGCTAGGCTATTTTACTTATTGCTCTGTAATACTAGTTGGGAGTTAAATGCCACTTTTCTGGTTACCATGTTCTTGGTGGCCCTCTCACAGATTCTCACCATTCAGAGGGCTTTACATGGGATGTTCACACCTCAAAACTTGTGGCAAGAGCATAGCTCCAACCTATCTGGAAAACAGGCAAGATTTTTCTACTTGTGCTCCTTCAACAGAGTAAATGAGTAACCAGAGACACATGCTGGAGGCTAGGAATCATCTGTATGTACAAAAATTACAGCACCCTTTACAGTTTCCTTCTGGGGACGAGAGGGGAAACCAAAACTCATGAAACAGGCTGGGGAGAAGAGCAACAGGAAAGTGAATGAAAAGCAGGATACAGGACTTAAGCTACCAGTAAGGGATGATGGAGGCAGTGTGCCTTTGTTTAAGAGATTGACACAGGTAGCCTGTTAAGGACAGGCTAGCTCGCATGACCAACATCAGGTTGGCTGTCACATGTATCTTGCTTGGATTCCTTACACTTGGTATGTGCTGCCTTCTTTGGCATGTTTGCTAGTTTCAGAAGTTTTGTACTGATTCAGTGCATAAAGAGAAGTCTAAAACATCATATGTCCCAATGAAGGTCGGGAAAGACTGACTACAAAAAATCAGCTCTTGAACCCCAAAGAGAAAAGCATAAAATGAATCTGAATTTAACCAAGAATAATAAAATACTGTAATGATATACCAATGATGGAGACATTAGTATTGCAGGCTTAGTTATGTAGGCTGGGATTTAATATGTACCTCTTTCTTTCAACTTCAACAGCTTTAATTATTTTCGCAAACAAACAAACAAGCAAACAAACAAACTCAATGCGTCCTTAAACACTACTAATAAAAAAATTGAGTCATCATTGATATTTGAAAACAGAAATCAAAAAGAACATATTGCATTCACACCAACTACATACCAAGCAGAATGTTAATAACATTAACCTTTACTCTATCAGATATTTTCAAGAAATACCACTATATTTTTTGCAATGGCTCATATCTGTCATTTAACTGACATGTGAACTTTTCTAAGTTTGCCAAATCACTGAGGCCTGAATACCATTCAGCAATGTTAATTTTGTTTTCCTATTCGAGCTTTTACACAATTATTCTCATGGCAATCATTCTAGCCTTGAGTATAAATAATACTTCAAGTGGTTTGTTGATATCCAAAAAATGATGTGTATCTACATTAAGAGACTCTGGAATCTAATGGGAAAACCATGCATATTATTAAGCTGAAATGCCTATTTCTTTCCTCCCAGATGGGAGGTAGTACAGGGTAGTGCCATGGCATATGCATTAATTTTATTCCTTCTGCAAATTTTAGCACATATTATTTTTGCAGATTTTGAATCTTTGCCTCCCACCCAGTATACAGGAGAGTTAAAAAGGAATTTGCTGCAGAGATGATCTCAGTCTTAACAAGGGCCCTGGATAACTCTTAGGTGAGCTGAGGAAGAAGAGCATGGGAACAGTTCTGCTTTGGAGAAGAGTAAGAGAAAAAGTGGAAGTTTAGTAGGAGGAAATCCTGAGGAGGATTAACAGGGGCAAAAAGAGAGACAGAGAGTATACTGTTTTCCAGGCTCTCACATTTCTGTCTTACAGACTGGGTGTGCTGGATCTGAAGGTTCTATCAATAAATAAAGGGCACATGTAAGATGAAGATTACAGCCAAAGAATAATGAAAAACATAAATCCCAATATCTGTTAATCAGGGTTGCTATCCAAACAAATCTTAGTCTGTAACAGATTTCTCCTAAATCTATGGATTTCTTGCACATTATTTTCTACAGTTTTATTTCATATCACTTGCTTTTCAAAATTCCAAATTTCCTTATTTTTCTTGCTTTTCAATCCAATGAGACTTTTAATTTCCTCAGGATCTGAGAAAGTGGAAGGAGCACACTGTATTGCAAGCGGAATGTTTGTGTGGGAATGAGCTGTGTGGGAGCATTTTAGGCAGTACTTTATAAATACTCAAAAAATAATTTTAAAATTGTGGTTGTTGATGTTTGCAGATGTGCAAGCATAGCATGGCACCATCTCTAAAGACTGATGGTCTAAAGAGAGATGGGACAGTACAAAATGAGGGTTTACTTATTTGATCAGTGTTTTTCTTTTTCCTGCTTTACTCTCTGGGGTCCTGTAAGTTGGTCTTGTATGTGTTTGGACTTCACAACCTGTGCCTATCACTTAAAAGAAGTTTTAAGCTAACATTACTTAATGGCTGCAGAATTTAGAGTGGGTGTTGAGTGTTGAGGGGAGCCCTGGGTAAACTGGCTCAGAAGGAGAATGTGGGTTCAAAATAGTATTGTCCTTCCATGCTGGCTCAGCCAAAGGCTGCAATAAAGCATCTACTGTATTTAGATGGAGTTACTCCTCCTATTCCATAGAGGAAAATGATATCTACAGGTGAGCATGGGGGTGGAAAAAAGGCATGTCTTGTGCTCCACTGCCCACCACCCAAAGCAGCTCCTGGGAGAAGCCCAGCCTGTCACACATGCACAGTGCAAGCAGACTGCCTGTGCCTCTGCAGAACTGCAGAGAGGGCCATGGCCCTTTCCACTGTATAAAGGCTTTCTGAATTGATGAACACATCTCTTTCCTGAGCAAAAGGAGGTATTACTGCAGATAGGCACACGCTGCTTGATTTGAGCATCACAGTGCTCAGCCAGGTCAGTGCCAGACACATAATATATTCTAAAAACACAGATCTGGTAGCCCAGCACGATAGTGCATACCTAGCTGCAAATCTACATAAAATTTAATATTTTTTGTATCTGCTTAATCCCTCTTAGCTTTAATTTGATGCACATACTGAAATGAAATTATGAAATATCTTGGTCTTCTCTCTCTCCACTGAGCAACTATGGTCAAAACATCTTTATTTTGGACATCTCATTTAAGTGCTACCACTAGATGGGAAGAAGTCAGCCTTTATTTCTGTAGTCCTTTTTTTGTCCTTTTTTTTTTTCCTCTTCTAAACAGCATAGATGCAGTTTTCATCAGGATAACTTCTGTTGTGTTTGAACTCCTCTTTGAGTGGCTCCCAGCATTTCAGATAGTGCAGCACTGCAGTCTCACACCCCTCTCTGTTATGCTATTCCCTCAAGACTCCCATGGCAGAGAGAGATGGGTAATGTTTTCTGAGCTTCTTCCTCTATTTTTATTCTTCCTCTATTCCTCCTTTTCTATAGAGGATCAAAATGGATTATTTTCATCTTGACATGCAAATGCCTAGGCTGTGCCCTTGGCTGAGATCTCAGCATTGACTACATAAGTGAAAGATATAGGAGCAGTAGAGTTTTAATATCGCATATGGAAGCGGCAGACTTATTTCTTAAGAAAAAAAAAAGAAAAAAAAGTTACTGTAGTCCTTTGTGCCTTGAAAAATAATAAAAAAAGCCTAATAAAGACATTTCCTCATACACTACTGAATACTATATTCATATGCAGTCATTGGTCTGCACAGAGGCGAACGAACATTGTGTGCAGCTCGGTATCTTATTGTTGTACTCAGATCTGCCTATTTGCCATGCCAAAAGTATCAATGGGAGTAAAAGACACATGAATAATTTTACCAAGTCAGATTATGCCTCCAAATATGAACATTTAAGAAGGGATGGAATTATAAAAGAAATAGGGAGGATTTCTAAGGCTGCTTGAGAAAGCTTACGGAGATAAAAAGGTCAAATTCTTCACCAATTTTCACTCTGCACAACAGCAGTTAAGTAAATGAAACAACATGACCTGCAAATTGGTGCAGGATATGACTCTTGGAATACATCGATACACCATAAAAGTCATCATGTGGTTTCTTGACAACATGAAAGAAATGATATCTGACCTCAAAAGCATGCACACTGGCTCACTGTTTCTAATTATTATAATATCCTTTTTCTGAAACAGCAGCAGCAAAACACTACCAAGAAACTGCCTCCTGGCTAACATTCTCAGCAAACCCTCACGGCTATTCACGCAAATGAGCAGCCCAACAAGTAAGATGTTAGCCTAAATGAAAATTATAGCAGATAAAAATTGTCACCCTGAACTAAAGTGGAAAAGAATTGCATGGAGCTGATGGCACAGTTTTGAACATTGGGGAGAATAAAGGAAAGCACAGCTACCGAAACTAACTCATCAGGCTGAAGTAAACAGGGAAAGCCCACATCCATTTTTACGTTGCACACAGCTGATGAGAGCGTGCAAGACTCTCAGCAGTGATGCTTAAGCCAGTTTTAACATAAACTCAAGTGTTTATGGTAGGCAGTGAATTAAGTGTGGACTGACAATTTTGCAGCATGGTGCTATTGTTAATTGTTCTCGCTTTTTACTTTCCTGCAGGGAAAGTGACTGGATGGGGTTGGGCAACCTGGATGCATCCTTCAAAGCATTCCAGAGGAGTAAACAAGGTATTTGTAAGAAGCTGGGGAAGCATTCTGGTGCAAGGTCCTAAGCTGGCTGAGTGGGGTGAGGAGTTGGAGGGGAAAGGTGATAAACCACACTGGGTTTGTTCTGCAGCGTCCCTGGCTGCTGTTCAGACTAAGGCCTTGGACACAGTCCACTGACAGGCCTACTGCCAGGAGATTTGTTACTACTACAAGAGTTTTGCTTAGGCAGGATTTTATTACAAAAATTGTCTCAATGCTCCTTTTATAAAAATCTATCCCACCTTTCTCCTTTCTCTTCTACCCCAGGAGGAGGAATATTTTGTGAATATATCTGGGTGAAACACAAAAACAAATTCATTTCCCATGGATAATATATTCAGAGTGATTTGCTTTTCAGAGTCAGAAGCTCAAAATCATGAATTTATTATGCAGAGTAATAATTGCAAATTATATTGGCAAACTCCATTCCAGAAAAAAAGGGAGTATTAATATAACTAAAAGGATTTAAAAAATACTGGCTCTTAACTTGGGGCTACTACAGATATTTTAGGAGGTTATATATCTCTGTTCCACGTAAACCACCAGAGGCAGTAGCTTTCATTTTAAAGGTCTAGTGAGATACTGCAATTAATGGGCCCATCTAACAGCATATGTCGTGCTTGTATTGAGTAGTAAGACATGGAAAGAAAATGAAATAAATGCTTAGTGCCATAAAAATTTGCATCTCTTTCTAGTTCATTTTTTAGTGCAAAGAAATAAAATATATCAGGGTCAGAACATGAAAGGATTTGATTCCAGTTTTTTGGGTCAAGCTAGGCTACGCCTTTAGTGGGATAACTGGACAGCATATTTTGACTTTGTGGGTCTTAAAGAATCTGAAATGCCTCATTAACTATCCCTTGGAGATGTATAACGCTTCCCAAGGATGACTGGAGCAGCCAGCTTCTTTCTGTGAAACTAGGGGCAGGTGGTTATCCTTCCTTCCAGACGCCCATGTTCCCTGCCAGGCTCGATCCTTGGTGGTCATCAGCAGAAAGAGGCACTGACAGCTGCCAGAGTCAAGATCTTTAATGCAGTGCTTGTCAGCTAAAAGAGATTTATTTGTTCTGCTGGATATGTATGTTATATCAGGAGTACTCACAGGACTAATTTACAAGCATGGTCTTCTTCACAACAACCTCACATCTTTCTGCTGCTATAGGAGCATTTTCCTCCCTGGTACAGACATTCCATTTGAAAGCATTCTGTAGTAGATCATGTTATCCAGGCTAGTTGAGACTTGTGGGTAGTTATGACAAAAATAAAGATAACGTGCTTGTAAACTTTGCAAGTAATAATTGCAGTACTTATGGTGTAATTCACAGATGCTTCACCATTAGAAAGTACCTAGTTAAGCTAAAATTACTAAAGATAAAACTTTAGTGATATTGTTACCATTTCATAAAAGCATTATGACCTGAGTGCAAGGATGGAATTCAAGTGCTCTACAAGTTTGTTTCTGTCTCTCTTACCTGTGCTGGCTGTGCTCTTGAGAGAGTACAGTGCTTCCCTTTCCTTTGGGGAGGTGTTTGAGAGTCACTTGCGGCTACCAGCCCAAGAACTTACTCAGATTGTGGTGTGAGAGTCTCTGTATAGCAAGGCTTCCAGGCCTTATATGAGGCATTTGAGGCATGTAAAACTTCACCTGATTGTAGTTAAAGCCTGAAGGGATGTGCCTTTGTGAGGTGGGGAGAAGAGTGATAGTTGTTTAGCATTTGCAAGGGACTTTGAAGACTTAGGAGCTGCGAGAATTTACAACCCATTGAAAGCAGAGAACAAATTGTCTGACCCTTTATTATCTTTTCTCATAGTGTGCCTTATTGATAGTGGTTGCTGCAAAAGGGGTTCCACCTTGTTGAAATAGGTAATGAAAAAAATGTAACTGAAATGTTTAGTGTGTAAACACTGAATTTGTTAAAATTTTCCTTAACTGAACAAAAATCTATTTCTTTTCAAGCAGAGCAAGAGAGATCGTGATTCACAGATCGTTTACACAGACCCCGACACCGACACGTCTTTGGACTGAAAAACAGGAGCAGTCTGCAGCCTCCAGCCTCACCCAGCTCTGTTCTCAATACCACTGACAAAGGTAAACCTGCTCCTCAGGTGTCACAGCACAGTTCCTCCAAATGGAATCATACTGTAGCATGGTCTTGGTCTTCTCCATCAGCTGAGGACACAGACTACTAAACTTTTTCAAACATGAAGTAAATCCAACTAAAAGCACAGTCAAAATTAGAAAAGGGAATTTGAGTTCAGCAAAACTCAACAAAGCTGAATAACTACTCAATTGATTCCAATTCTCTTGGTATTTGTAGAGTTATTCTTGTGAGGAAGCTGTTTTGGGAACTACTTTGGGTCATCCAAATCATGCTTGATGTGGCACATTGTTTTGATATGGTTTGGGAAGTTCTTGTAACTTTTTCATGTTCTCAGTGAAATTACTATCATGACTGATGACCTCAGCAGCAAAGAATGAGGTGTTCTGTATCTCTCCATCCATTGATCCAAAGAAACTTTGCCATGAGGTTTAGCAATTAGTCTTGAGGTACTATAAATAGTTACAACTGATCTCTACATGCCAAATAAATGAACATCATGCTGAAGTGCGTTGCTATCAGGCAAAGCTAACAACAGAGGTTCTAGTATGAGCTCAGGCTCTAGTATGATGCTCAGGTTAAAAACCATGTTGGTGGCCCCCAAATTGCATCATAACAATAATGTAAAAATGGAAAGTCAGGTTGGTATTTCCTTGCTAGGTTCTCAAGTCTGATTTTGAAGCTTCAGTTGGCCTTACTGCCTTGAAAACTACAGAATAGTTGGATTTTACTCTATTTTAACCTTCAAAATATTAGGCTCATTTCAAAGGAGTCTATACTCCTCTTTCTGCTGGTGAAGGATACAGATCAGCTCATCACTGTGTAAGAGAGGTAGGCACTGGGCTGCTGACTTCTGAAGTCACTGAGGTGATCTTGGACTGATGTGCCTTCAAAGCTGATACCATGCAGGTGGCTCCAGCATGCAATCTACAATGCTGAGTGAGCAGTTCCTACCCTGCCCCTCAAAACATGTTCAAGACAGCAGGCAGAAGCATCTATTCACTCAGTACACAAAAATCCTAATGAGTGTAGGTCTTATAGGCAGTATTTTGTTTGTTTGTTTCTCATCGAACTGAGAAGGGAAACACTGTTTTCTGTTAAAATACTTTGGGAAGAGGACAAAAAGTGATGGTGCCTGCCCTCTTCTTGTAGTGCAATGGTCCTATTGTCAGAGCTGTCACAGAGGAAGAGGGACACGCGGGTCCCATTTCCCCTTCTGCCTTGAGCTGCTCAGACCCTTGTTTCCTGCTCTTTAGAGAAAAGGCTCTAGTCAACAGGAGGGTTCAGTATTCACCGAAGAGCCAGTGAGCAAAGATGAAAGGGAGCTCATGGCTTCAGGGGTCAGGGAATCTTTTCAGTTGCACTCTCTGCTCCCAGGATAATTTCTGTTTATTTAAAGACTCCCTCATGTAAGCATACACAGTTTTGGGATGACACAGTGACATGGTTTCACCGTTTTCTGCTGACCCACATGAACTGTGCCTTGCAAAAAAAACCGTATGGAACACACATGTTTTTGTTGAATAGATATTGAAGATTTTGTTGAATAGATATTGAAGATATTTCTTCAATTGACAGAAATGAGTAAGAAGGAATATAAAATAGCACTATTTGAGATGAGGAATTGTACTGAGAAGGTAAAACAGGTTCTTTGTTTATCTAATCAAGAAAATAGTGAAGTAGAAAGGAGGAAAAAAATGTAATTAAAGGAAGCTTTTATTTTCCTTTTCTCTCTCTCTTTTTTTCCCAAACAAAAGCTGCAATTAACCTGTTGAACTAATTACTGCTAGGTATAACTTAGGCCAAGAGATTAGTAGGATCCAAAAAGGATTACACAAGTATATGCATAATTAAATGTCTATAAACTACAATGGGTAGAATATTATCTCAAACCCTTTTATAGAATAGCTTACCTCTTAATACCAAGTGAATCCTGTGTAACTCTGTCTAGTCAAGGACCTTGTGAAGCACTACTTGTTTTATCGAGGCTCTGTACTTATCTTCCTTACTGAAAAAAAAGACAATAAAAGAAGTCATCTAAAATATAATACATGCCTCTGCATTATTTCTGTTTCAGGGAGCAACTGTTTTATTGCTTAGATGGAACAGTGATTTTATAAAGTTGAGTAACACTTATACTTCTTATATTAGCATTTTTACCCTATAATTAAAATTCAGCCCTGGTAAATAAAGTGAGAAGCATAACCTGACCACCCAGCTAGGAATGAAATGTTGAAGTCATTTCCATAAGAGGAAATCCATAACAGTGGGGATGTAGTTTCCATTATAAGTGTACTTGCAACAGGAGTGAGCTGACAACAAAGGTGTTTGCAGAATAGCCTCATACCAATAATGCAGTGGGAGAGATGGACATCTATCAAATTCTCTATGTGTCATTTCATGCAGGCTGAGGATAACACTTTCACCTGCACTCCGCTATTAGGTGCACAATGATGCTTGGAGAATCAGAGAACATTTCAGAGTGCTCCTCTTCCTCTTCTTCCTGGACTTCGTTTTTTAGAAATTAATAAGTACAGGCAGATCTTACAATAACTGTCAAGGTTTTATATTTGGTTTTCGTGTCAGAGAGACCATAGAAGTTAAGGGAAGTCTAACTCTTGCATTATATTAAGTCAATGGTTATTTACTGTCTGTAGTAAATGTCAAATCAGAATTTCATTTGAATTTATACAGTCTTTTCCTCTCTGATCTCTTTTTTGCTGGTCTCTTGAGCCATCTAAATTTTCCCATTCCTGAGGAAGGCTGCCCTTCTAGCCTCTTAATGTGACCCTAGGGGTGAGAAGACCAACTGGTTTTCTGTTTGCTGCTGGAAATGTTGTTTTACTATTATGAAAACATAGAAAGGTCTTGCCTTGCTACCAGACTCATTATCTCACATTGTCAAACCCAGAGAAACAGTCCCACTGTAGTTATATCCACCAGAACGAGCATTGAACACTGGATTCCTGAGTGTTCTCATGTCCTCAGGTACTACGGAAGATTTTGCAGTTCAAAAGTGTTCACTGCCTTAAGTGTCCAAGACCAAAGAAAGCTCTTTCTACCAATATAAATGTATCAGCTAAATTCAGTTGTGAATGATATTTAATAATTCCAGAGGCTCTTTACTCTTGTTTTATAATTTGTCACATTACTTTATTACTGTTTGCAAAAGTAACAAAAGATATTGCAACAAGGATTCATTTGGGCAAATTAAAGCTGCAGAGGGATTTCAAATGCAGGTTTTTGTTCTCTGGGCTTAGACATCAGCAGCCTGTTGAATTTTTTTTGACATTTCATCCATCATACACTCAGAATAACTAAACAAGCTGGTGATGGTCTCTTCTTGCTCGAAGAACAACTTTCACAGAACCTTCCCAACCTAGCAGTGTCAGGAAATTGTGCTTGGAAAGTTCAGAGAAAAAAGAAAATTCTCCTACAAAAAGGAAAGGCAGAAATCTTATCATGTGTCAGCAACATGCATTGGGAGGTCTGTTCACATACAAATCTTTAGCTGGTGTAAATTGGAACGACATAACTGGTGTATGTATATTGACTTAGTTCAGTCCTGGAATTTTCACACAGGAGTGTCTAGATCCACAGCTGTCAGAATCTGGACCTGGTCTTCTAAAAAGAAAATGTGAAATTGGTATTAGGTAGAATGTAAGGTGGACTGCTTCTTTTCCTCTTTTTTGTTTGGAAAAGTAAATTCTGAAGCACATAAGATTTCAGCAAAACCTACTGCACTCTGCAATTTCAGTCTTTTCTTGAATTTCTGAGCACATATTTTAGTGGCCTAAGGTTTTACTTCAACCAGCTGCTTCCAGGCCAAACATGGTCAAACTAGATTAACTTATTTAATGTTTTTACATAATTAGATAATATGTAAATACTATAGCAGCAGTGAAAAAAAACCCCTATGGTCTACCTCATAATTAAAGGATAATAACCTTTTAAATTATAGTAATTATTTTTTCCTAATACACCTCAAATAGGTTTCCCATTCTGGACAGAACTTCAAGCATTTTTTCAATTACAGGAGGTTTCCCTCCTCACCCTGCCTCCTCCCCTCCCCTGTTTTAAAAATGAACATAATGTGCTTTGATGTAACATGGTCTCACAGTGAAATCTACAGTCATACTCCTAAACTTACAGAAAAGGTAAAATCACCAAAAGGGAGATTTTAGAAACAGAATGCATAACCAGATAAATGAGAACAAAGTTTTGAAAAGCATTGCAGAGGAGTAATATAAGATATTGCTGGTGTGTTTCTTACTTCATCATTGTTTTCCTTCAGTAAACGTTCTATGAGCTGGGGAGAGTTACTCACATGTTTGAAGCTGGGTCTAGTTTCTCTGAAATCAGATTCCTTATTCCCAAGACTCCACTACACAGTGCCAGCATAAACACACATCAGCAGCTGAACAGCACTTTAAAGAATTAGCAAGGACCTATCAGACAATTACTCAATTTCAGATCTCTTTCCCTTATTTTCACTGAGCAAATCTGAAGTTGGGGGAACCAAAGTCAAAGAAAGCAAATAAGCATTTTGGAAGTCTGAGCATCTCATCTAAGGACTGAAACCCACCTACTGCTTAACCTTGTAGGTAAGAAGTACTGTTGTGAAGAATGACTCCTTTCCCACAAATAAAGCTTTAAAAGTACTTGGATCTTCACTGATGAAAACAGTGAGTGCTGATGCACTGAGCTGGTGTCAGCCTTATTTCTGTCAGGGGCAATTGCAGTTCTGGTTGCTTTTGCACTTGGAAAACTTTATGCAAGATGATTTCACCTCTGGTGGAATCCCCTTAGAGTTAGTAGGGCTGGGCTGTGGATGAGTTAGGTAGAATGAAGTGAAGGAAGAAACTGAGTTTGAAATTCTCAAGTTACTTCCAAAATTAACTTATTTTTGTCAGTTGTTGTTGTTGTTACTGTTAGTAGTAGTAGTACTACTTCTACTGTTAGTAGTAGTTGTTGTTACTGAGCCTAGACTCATGCTGTTTACTAATGTGTGAAATACAAGCTATTGTAGACAGATATTGACATTTTGTACAAACAGGTGCACACTCATCCTGTGGCCTGAACTTCACAAATAAAGCATTAACAAGCTTCTCATGCAATAAGCAATAGTGTAACCATGAGCCACCCTTGCTTTAAAGATGTTCGGGTGGCTGAGGTTTGTTAGTAATACTTGTGGTGTCCCTTGTTTGACACCAGCAAAGCAAAAAGCCATCACAGCAAAAAGGCAGCAAAATCTCAAGCAGATCTCTACAACTGTGTGAGAAGAGACAAGCTTTGCTGTTTATCTACAAGCTGTCTTTTGGCTTGTATGGTATTAGTTAATGCCATAGTTAATACTCTGAATAATCTGAGAAAAAAGGAAAAAAAAACCAAACCTAACCCATACAGATACAATTTAACATTATGAGGAAGTCTGAAAGTTTCAGAACAACATCCTGATGTTTTAGAGTTTTCTAATATTTTAGCTACTTAAGCTCCATCCTTCCTTGCATTTTCCTATCTGAATATAAAAAAAAGTCTGAAATGAATAAGAGTTTCTCATATGTACAGTTAGATATGTCTATGTATATGTACATGTATATGATATGTATATGAAGGATTTTGTAAATTTTGATAGAACACATGACAGTTTCCTGCCATGTCGCTGAAAGGAAAGCTGTGGGACTGGGGATCAAGAACCTTTACCCTTTTCTTCCTTTCCTTCACCCTCAAAGCAGAGAGATTTACCCTAGGTAAGCATCCAGGGTGAATCTCCCTACTTGTCTCCTGCTGGCAGCCGTGCCCAATGTTACTGTGAGATAGATCACTTGAACTCTGCCACTGATTTTCAGCCTGGCTCTTCATCTGTCCTCCTTCATTAATGTATGTGTAAGTGTACACAACCATTTAGATGTCTCCCATACTAAAATTTCAGGGAATTGTGCCTCAGTAGGAACAAGTACTTCTCCACCAGAGCAATTTGTTAATTTTGCAATGAGTGTAAGACTTGTGAGCAGGTCCATAAGCAGTTCTGGACTCAAGCTTACAATCACCTTTATGTGTATCTTTTCCATCTTTCTCTTGGACATGTTTAATTTCTCTGAGAGCATATTTTTTTGAGCTGACGCAGAAAGTAAGGGGAAAATAAAAGTTGGGTGGGATGGCTCTGAAATACCAATGCCAGGCTTTGCATAAAGTGTTATTTTAGACATTCACCCAGAACATCAGAGGATCAGCCCTAATCTGCGAGTCACTAATAAAACTCCATCAGTGCAGGAGACAGCACTGAACATTTTTGGAGAGATGGGGCTGGATGTCAGCTTGAGGGAGACATGTATAGATCTGAATTGCTGCAGAACAGAGACAGGCATCATCTCAGGGCTAAGGATCTCCCAAGATGTTTTAAAAGTAGGTTACTTTATTTATTTTTTATCCCTGGAGACTTTTTTTTGAAAATCTGGTTCTGCTTCTGAAATATTCACAAGCAAAGAATTATGGAAGATATCTGCAACCGAGTACTTTGTAGCAGACAGCTTTTTAAATGAATAACTTACTGAAAATTTCTTTTCTGCCTGGAAAAAGAGAAATTATTTTTTCAATCTTGATATTGGAGCCATAGAGTCTAATGTGTGGCTCCTATGTGGCGGCAACAACTTTTTTGATTTACACAAGCAGACACAAATAGCCTGGAATAAAGAAATCTTGAATAACAGATGAAAGTTGGTCACTTTGATTTCCAAAGTGGCTCTGAAGATAATGAGAAAATATGGCAACAAAACAGTAGTCCACTTCCCATACTGATCACATAGTTAGGATGTGAACCTACATTCCAGACTCAATATCACTTTCTCAGACAAGGATGGAAGCTCAAAAAGGATCTGTGCTTCATGGTGAACCTTGAAGCTCCATTTCCTACATGAAGCAAAACACAGCATAGAAGTTAGGCCGTTCCTCATCTTGTAGATCTCAAAATGCTCTCTACTTCTAAACTGTTTACAACCTCAAACTTTGAACAAGGTTAACAGTTGAAAAAAAGGAGAGAAGGCAATACACCTACAACACACTGCACTTGCCCAGCATGACAAATCTCTTTGAAAGAAAAAGGAATTGGTTGGGTACACAAACTGAAATGAAGACACTGACTCCACTGTACTATTTTTTATTTCCCAACCTTTAATATCCATGAAGGTAAATAAATACTTCTAGATGACAGGAACTACCATTTAGACAGTCAAATTGGGTGAGTTGAATCCCAAACATCTTTTACAGCTAGATATTTCAATGAACAGTATAAAACTGAAGTCCCTGTAAAACAAAAATAAAGACTTAAAATATTTTATAAGATGTATAAGTGTATGCAACTGATTAGATGTCTCCAGTGCTAAAATTTCAGTAGTACCTGGTAGTACCCATGCATTTCCCAAAAGACATGAAGTTTAAAAAGGCTGTGATATCATTTCATGTATGACAGTGGCTGAGAAGGACAGCACAAGGCCTGGGCTGCAGATAGTAACTTCATCCTGTGTTTCTGAATAGCCTTAAAAATTTACTGCCAAAGAATTAGGCTAGATGTGCTAAGAACTCTGAGGAATGATATTAGGCTGGGCTTGATATACTAAGGTTTGTCTCAAGAGAGATATTATACTCATTAGGATTCTTTCTAGGTTCTTTTGTGTTTCTGGCTTGTGGTCAAAGGTTAATAAATGTATGTTCAAATTTACTTTTGCCACATGCATATGCATTATGGAGTGAAAACCTGAGTATTTCTACACATCAAGTTTTACAACACTGCAAGGGTTAGTTATGGCAAAACCAGGCAAAATTGTGGCCCTGATAGTGTAAAGTGCAAATTTGATTTGATGCAAGATGGGGAAGATTTCCAAGTAATTTGTAAATTTCTTCACTGGACATCATGTCCTTTGTCTCAAGCTTCCAAAGTCATAAATGCCTCAAATCAACATGCTACCAAAAGGCATATGGAAAGGTAAGTACTCAAGCTGTGCTGCTAAAACCATGCTTTTCTTACAAGAATTGTTAGACCTGAAAGTCTATTGTGTGATGTAATCACAAAGACCAATTGATCAGTTCAACAACCAGCACCACACACAGAATTTAGAGTAAACTTCTCTTTCACCTGCCCTGAGGCTCAGCTGGTTTGCACTCTACATATCTGTTGACATCAACAAGGCTGACAGAAAAGTGTGTTAGTGTTGCAACTTCTGCTTTGATTAATTGACTCTATAATTTGTCTCTTTGAAAAGGGAGAAAAAAGGGGGACTATATAATTAACATCTTTTCAAAGAACTGTATCTTAATCAAGCATAGATATTTTTCCAGATTGAATCATTAGGACCTCCTCCTTTAGTAGCAGATATTGTCTTAGCTCAAATTTGATTTCAGTAAGAAGGTATTAAAGTACTGACCTAAAATTAGTTGAGGTAGGGGCTCTTTGTGTGTTGCGCCTTATGGACAGTACTGTGCCTCCTCCATCAGAACAACCTACAACAAAGGCTACACACCACAAATTCATGAGTTCCTGTGTAACTTTGCTTTCTAAGGTAATAAATTACCACTAGTAACTCCCTGAACATTTAGACAGAATTGCAAGCAACTCACAAATGTCCAACTTTTTTTAAATTTAGTTTTTGAAAAAACGGAACAGACAAAGAACAACAAAAATTTTTAAGACGATGACTTAAGCTATATGAAGGATCAAATTATATTTAAATACATCCTAAGAACTGAGTGGTCTTGCCTTATTTTTATCTGTGCATAATTTTACCCAATAAGAACATAGTGTTTCTTTCTCATTATGGCTATAAGACTCTGCTATTCACACCAATTTTCATGTATGACAGATTCCAGCTCTGATACCACAGTGACTATTCATTTCGTACTGGTGATCACCCCCTCATCCCGTGGCTGAAAGAGAAACACAGAAGGATCACAAGACCTTGTAATAATAATGTACAATTTACATATACTCACATTCTACCACTGAAGCAGAAACATTGTGATCTGCTTCCTTAATTTGCCATTTGCTTGGTGAAAACTTTCAACATTAATTGGAGATCAGTATTATTTCTTGGGCCTAGTGTTGACTTTTTTTTAATCTTTCTTGCCAAGATAATTTGTGCAGACCCTCAAATGCCAAATATCAGGTACATACAATACAATATTATACATAGAGATGTGTGTAGACAACATGTTGGCAAAGTATTTGAAGTGATATTCCTCAAAAACTATGAGTACTTTCCTCATCAAGCACATTTTTGATTGTACTAATGCAATTGCTGATGCATGTACTTCATATTTAGGCTCTTAGGACATTTTCATTTGTTAGGACATAGCTCTGCCATACATATCCATCTACTGCTTTTCTTTTGTTTTACTTCTACTCTTTAAAAGATCTTGTCTCTAGCCTTGGTTGAATGCAAGAGTTTAATAAGGAATTTGCAGATATTTTCCAGAGGCTATGTAGAGTGGGATTTATGATTTGTCAATTAATGTACATTTGCTCTTATTTGGATACATACACTATACACCTTAAATACACAGGCAATGAATAGATCCTCAAAAGCAAAGGACATACTTTCTATAACAGTAAGAAACAAGACATTGACATTAGGGCAATCACTTCTGCAGTATATGCCAACATAGGGTGGGAATCTACAATATAAACACAGAGAAAATTATTGGTTTTCATTACAGTTTAATGATCTTCCACCCACACGCTGAAAATGGGGACTTATCCTCTCTCCACCTGAAACTAGCTACCTGAAAGATTAGCAGCAGCCTGCAGAATAGGTACACCTTGCACTTAGTACCAGGTGGACAAGGTTTTAATCATGGCTGTGGTGATAAAAAGGCTGGAAGGGCTTACATTTCATGCAGTGACCTAGACAAACACAACACCACCCATCATCTTTGCTGCAACCCGAGCTAGTTCTTGGATTCAACTTTCCCTACACAGAGAATCTCAGAATCACAACAGGTTGGAAGGGACCAACCTGTTGTCCCACAGTGGGACAACTGGTCCAACCTCCCTACTCAAGCAGGGTCCTCCTGGAACTAATGGCGCAGGATTGTGTCCAGATGGTTGTGGAATATCTCCAGTGAAGGAGATTCCACGTCATCTCTGGGCAATCTGTTCCAGTGTGTTGTCACCTGCAAAGCAAAGAAGTTCTTCCGAATGTTTAGGTGGAACTTTGTGTGCATCAGTTTCTTCAGTATTGTCTCTTGTTTTATTGGCTTGCATCACTGAGAAGAGCCCAGATCCATCCTCTTGTTACCCTTACTTTAGATATCTATACACATCTATGACATCCCCTCTCAGTCACCTCTTCTCAAGGCCCACCTCCCCCAGTCTTTTGTCATATGAGATATCCTCCAGATCCTTGACCAGCTTTGTAGCTCTCCCCTGGACCTGCCCCAGCAGCTCCATGTCTCTCTTGTACTCAGGGGCCCAGAACTGCTCACAGTACTCCAATGGGGCCTCACCAGGGCTGAACAGAGAGGCAGGATCACCTCCCTGGACCTGCTGGCAATGCTCCTCCTAAGACATTCCAGCATTCCTTTGGCCTTCTTGGCCACAAGGCCACACTGCTGGTTCATGTACAGCTAGCTGTCCAACAGGATCCCAGGGTTCTTCTCAGAGCTGCTTCCCAGCAGGTCAGCCTGTGCTGGTGCCTGGGGTTATCCCTCCTCAGATGCAGGACCCTGCATTTACCTTCTTTGAATTTCAGAAGGTTCTTCTCTGCCCATCTGCCCAGTCAATGAAAGTCCTTCTGAAGGGCTGCACAACTCTCCGAGGCACTGGTCACTTCTCCCAGCACTGTATCAGCTGCAAACTTGCTGAGGAGGCATTTGCCCCTGCGTCCAAGTCACTGACAAGTTAAACAGCACTGAACTCATTACAGAACCCCAGGGCACACCTGGGAGACAGGACTCCAAATAAACTCTGCATCGCCCATCACAACCTTCTGGAATTTGACTCGGGAATCTGACTCTGGAATCTGGACTCAGCCAGTTCTCAACACAGCCAAAGTGTCCCTTCATCCACCCTATACTTCTTGAGTTCTCTAATAAGGATGTTACAAGAGACAGCCTTATAAAATCCAGGGCAGACAATATCCACTGTTCTCTTCTCATTTGTCTGGGTAAATTTTTCATTGTAGTAGGCAATCAGGTTGGTTAAGCATGATTTGCCTGTAGCAAATCCTTGCTGACTACTCCTGATCACATTTGTGTCTTCCATGTTTGTAGACATGGCCTCCAGAATAAAGCACTCCATCTTCTTTTCAGGGATCAAGGTGAGGCTGACTGGATGGTAGATCCCTTTGTTCTCTTTCTTGCTCTTTTTGAAGACTGGAATGATATTTGTTTACTTCCAGTCCTCATGCACCTCTCCTGACCTCCATGACCTCTCAAAGATGATCATGAGAGGACTATTTATGATGTCTGCCGTCTCTCTCAGCACTCATGGATGCATCTTGTCATGGCCTGTGGACTTGTGGATGTGAAATTTATTTAGGTGCTCTCTGACACAATCCTCCTTCACCGAAGGAAGGTCTTCCTCCTGACATTCATGCACCCTGGTCTCCTGGCTTAGAGATCCCTGGGGGCTGATGTTATTGGTGAAGACAGATGCAAAGAAGACATTCAATAACTCTGCCTTCTCTGTGTTACCAGAGTGCCTTCCATTTCCTAATAGTTAACCTTTGTTTTCCTTTTGTTATTTATATATTTGAAGAAGCCCTTTTAGTCATCCTTGATACCCTTGGTTAGATTAAATACTAGACAGACTTTGGTGTTTTTAGACTTCTAGGAAAGAGGGGTCCCTGCACATACTCCTTGCACTGTACAATCAAGACATGCTTCTGTGTCTTGATATATTGCTGAATTTGGCCTTTTAGAAACCTTGGGTTAATGCTTCCCCATCATCACTGCAAACTTCATTCTGGGTTTACTTAAAAACAGGAAAAGTAATTAAATTGATTTCGAAATCACTCTTAATTATTGACACAAGAGGACAAAAAGTTGTCCTCTGGAGTCCTGCAAACTGGTGTAAAATATCAAAGCTGCAGTTCCTCTCCAGTAAGTTATTCTCAGTAAATTTGGTCTGTTCGTTGCACACTTACATATATAGATCTGTCTTTATATATGCTTTCTCCTTGTGAAAAGCATTCTGGCTACTTAACAGGCATGTGGAATCCTGCATAAATTATGCTGATTCTATATGATTCAAACTATAAAATATAAAATTACATCCCATTTTCAACATGTGACTGCACATATGTAGAATGTGAAAGATCAAACTGGATAGTCTTCATTCTTATTTGTGAGTTATTTTTTTTCAGTCCCACAACCCCCATTTGTTTCAACTGGGCTGAGTAAGGTCTCACATAAGAGCACATTCTGGCCTTGTTTTAAAACCACATCAAGTCTCTAGTCTTGCAATCTGATCTGTGCAAAGACAGTCACGTTATGCCAGTGGGCTGTTTTTCTGGCGTGGGAAGACATTTCATGGATCAAGGCCATAGCAGTTAAATACCATACCAGTTAAATACCCAAACATACCATACCCAAACAAGAACATGACAAAGCTTCACTGCAGCATTTAATCTGATGCTTTTGAAGTTATACTAATTTTTAACTTCAGAGATGTGCAGTGATTCTCCACCAAAAACGTGTAATATTCTTGAAGTATTCTTACAGCTGTAAGATGACAAACATTACACAAATGTTAGAGAATGACAGTGTAGTCACTTCTATCAGTCCTGCTGAAGTGGACTACAGCAGGAAAATAGCAATACCTGCAGAGAAGGTGATCCTTTCAGGACACCCATTCCTCCTGTTGAATTTTTGCATGATTTTTTTCCTGCTGTCTTTTATTGGCATTTCTAATTTGCTTGTGAGTAGCATGGATATGTGTCTTGGTTTGAAAAGACAGGTGTTTGCAAAGGAAGGCAGTAGCACCTCTTGAAGTGGAAAATGTAAACTCTCTCCCTCCAAATTATTATAATTTTGAAATTAAGGGGGGTCTTAGGCAAAGACTTGGGAGTAGGAATTACAGTTGTTTATTAGGAAAAATAAAAATGCAGGAAAAATAAAAATATAAACCAACACTGACAGAGTCAAAAATCTGACCTGACACCCTGTTGGTCAGGGTGTTGGTAGCAGTCCCATTAAATGTTGGCTGCAGTCCTCCTGGAGTGACAGATGTGAGTCTGTTGGAGCAGTGATCCTGTGAAGGGTGTAGATTTCCTCTGAAGGTCCAGTGGTGGTGTAGATGGGCCTGGTCTTCCTCTGGGAATCCAGTGGAAAAGAAAGCTGCTCCATTGGGAATCCAGTGGGAAAAGGCTGCCTGTGGTGTTCCAAATCTCAGATTCTAACCAGGTAGGAATGCTTGGTTCCTCCACCTGGGTGGAGCATCTCACAGTGGCATGATGTAATTTTATCAGTCATGCAGTGAGACTCAGTGGCCCAGTAAGAGAAGAACAATGCCCTACCTCTAACAGATGGCAATAGAATACACATCCCCAGCCACATCTTGCATTTGCAACCTAAGACAGTATGAAAGCTCAATCAGCCACTCAAAAGGTTTAACAGACCACTAGACAGAAGTGATATTTCTGTGACAGAGGTACCTACCTATTTTAGACAGCTTCACAGTGCCCATCTGCTTTCACTGCTATCTATTTTAATATTAATAGTGATAAGAAATATGAGTACTCTCGACAGGGTACTTTTCATAAACTTTCACTGGACTCTGATGGGCATATTCACATCTCTGCAGCACTTCAATATGTTTTTTTTTTTTTACAGATATATCAGACATTTCACTCCTTTAGTGAATGGCATACAGATAGATGGATGCACCCACATGAACCCTGTTGTATCAGTGTGCAGCCAGCTGTGCATTACAAGTAGAAAAAAACGCAGCTTGGCACAAATAAAAGTGTCCTATCATATTGTATATGAATTGATCTTTAATGACTTTATCTGACTTTTTTTTTTTTTTTAATGGCACGAACACCACTGAAAGTTTTGTTGGTTAAACTCATATCATGAAGTTCCTATGCATCCATAGTTTCAGTTTTTAAATATATCTTCCCTGAGTAAAAGAAAAAATGGTGAAGGACCCAGAAGAAAAACTTTGCCTTTGGCCTTCAGAGTCTCTTAACTCGTAAAATAACACTGGTGGGCTACAGGTCTACAGCTGCTTGTCTATGTTAGAATAGGACTGGAATGTCTCAGATCTATGAAGAATTGAATTCTTTCTGCATCTCCTTAGCTCATGAAAAGTCATATTGCTGCCCACAAAGGTGCAAAGGTTGAATAAAATTTCATTTCAGACAGTGTGAATCCAATCCATCACCTGATTTTGGATTGCCATTTTGAAAATTACCAGGAGCTGCATAATGGCTTGAAGGGCATCCCAGCAGGATTTCTCCTTGCTAGAGAGGAGAACTGCAGAGGTTAATCAAAACAGGTACAGCCCTTCTTACGTGTTACCACTTGCACTCATCTCCTTCAGCATCTCTCTAACATGTGCATGTTCAGTGCAGTATTCCCTGTCTGTGCACTCACAATGATCTGAATACAGCAGTCAACACCTCGATCAAGGCACAGCTCTAATTAGATTTCTCTGTTGTAGTTGAAGGAAACATTCTTGGAAAGTTGCTCCATGCCACATTTCAACTACCAACAGTAGCTGGTTTTGATGAAGCCTCTGTTATGTTTAAAAAAGGATATATTTCTAGTTAATTTCAAGCTTGCACTTAGGAAAGACTTTTGGAGCAAAGGTAAAGACCAAAAGGCTTAGCCCAAAATGTAAAGGCATGAAAAGAAAGGTGAGAAAAATTTAAATACTAAAATACAGTAGCTTAAAATGGAAACTCGTCTTTATGGTGGACCTCTTTAACCATGTTTATTTTCTGTACTAATCTACCTGTCTCTATGAAACAGACAAAGGCAGACTTGTTTTTGCAGCCAGAGAAGAGGATGTCTTTAACAAAAGAATTATTTTAATAGTAACTTAACAATAACAACAATAACAAAAATAACAACAATAAAAACAATAAAATCAACAACAAAACAACAAAACAACAACAACAACAATAATAACAATAATAATACCAGCACCAGAAAATTAATGCCACTGAGTACCAAAAATATGCAAACCAAATAAGGGTCAGGATCAGGAATATGGAAATGTAAATATTCAATTAACAATAACAGAAATGATGTGGGACATGGTATGCAAATGATGAGTGCCTCAGGCCAAACATTATCAATAGCAAAACCAAGAAGTAATTTGTTAAAAACAACCCACATGACTGTTTTTCAACTAATGAGAAAATCCATGTTGAAGATGTTTGTTGTTCTAATAGCAAAACTAAACATGTTCCATAATGCAAGCATTAAGAGGATGTATAACCTACACAATATTCACAGCTAGGAAAATAAGAAGGAGAGATGCTTGAGGAGAAAAAACTTGCTAACCAGAGGTTTTTACATTGGCCACAGCACCCCCTGTCCCACATGCTGATTTCTCAAGCAAGCCTGTTGCCAACAGAATGGTTTTTTTGAACTGTAAAATTCATAGGATGTGCTTGTCTTTCATCAAGAACGCAGCAGTTTATTCCCCACACAAACAGCTCTGTCTAGCTCGGCTGGATAGAAACAGAAAGACTTCTACACTAATTATTTATACAAACATAGCTGCATTCTAAAAGGTTCATAGGAACTGGAAATTGGTTTACTCCTGATTCTTACTGTTCTTTTGATTTACAGGGCTGTCAGGCTTCTGAAAACCATCTAGACCTTCATCCACAGGAAGGTAATCCACAAGTGATTTTTCTCCCCCTGAGAGTACTGATACTTCTTATATAGTAATAAAAATCATAAAGTATTTATATAAAGCACACTCTTTTCTTGTACAAAGAATTTGTCTTCCAACCTGTCCAAATTTGAGAGTACTTGTATGAGTAAGGAGTACACCGCAACTACCAGCATCAGCATTGCTGCAGATGTTTGCACTGTGAGAAGAATATTCTTAGATGTCTGGAATTGCATTACACTTATGCGTCCAAGCAAACAGTAGCTTTTTCAAATCAAAATGACTACTTTTATGAGTCAAGTGGAACTTATTCATAGGTGTTTTCAGATTCAAGTCAACTGGTTTTTATGTTATGCACCTCCTTCTTTCCTGTTTTTTACCCACTGGTAGACCAAGCAGTTGAAATACCGAAACAAGCTTAGCAAGGGAAGTAAGAGGAAAAATATTTTCCTGGTCCTTTGCATGCTGTCATCCACATCCTCTCACTTGTTCATGAAATGCAGTCACAATAGGGAATATGTGAAATAAGTTCCCAGCAGTTTAAAGCAAAGTTTCAGTGAAAGGGGGTGAGAGCAGAAAGAATAGTGCAGCTAGTGTAAAAAGAACTATCATTTTGGACTGTGGATCTGCAGTCATCTAGGACTGTAAACCAAACCTTATCCTATTTTAAGAACATTTGAAGAGTTTGTGGGACTAGGTCTCAGTTTAGGCTCTGAGATTAGCATTCCACTTGTGCAAAGTACCATGGAATTTTAATGAATAAAAGTAGCCAGAATTTCTGCTCTCTTCCTGAGATCTGTGTGTTTGCTAATTTGGAGACACATTTCACATGTGACTTCAGTGGTGCATTTCTACTAGCACCGTACCAGTTAAAAAACCTGGTACTGAGAAAAGTGGCATCTGTGAATCTTATAGATACACACATAAATGTTCCCACACCTTAGATAATGAGATATTAAAATAGTACAATGAACACAAAGATCTAAGAGGCCAGTCCACTTTGCTGTTGTGAGGGGTTTCTGAATTTAAAATAATGGGGAAAAAATAAAGATATTAGTTAAATTTCTGTTCTAAATGCATAACTATTTTTCCTTAGGAAATGAGTCTCTAGGACCTGATTATCTTTGCACTTGTTTTTGTCAGAGTTGCTATATTGAAATAACACTTCAGGCCCTTTATACTGGAGCCTCAAGGGGAGTTGGGTATTTAACTCATTTTAGTAAAACCAAACAGACATTTTTCAAGGTCTCTATCTCAGCTAGTCCTTGTTTTTATTACAGGTTTTCTGAATTCTTTTTCCCTTTGAAATGTTCATTTAGAGTTGCCAGGACCCACCAGCAGCAAAAAATGAGAGGAGCTGGGTAGAGAACTTCTTGGTCTCATAATGACCATCCAAAAACCTTAATCTAGACTGAGAACCAAGATGCTTGACCCAAATCTAAAATTTTGTGTAAGTAATTTTTATGCCTTTAAGAAGACTGTTCAAAAAATTTGTTTTTAGCCTTGAGATAAGACATTGTGAGATGTGTAGCAGATGCTTTGGGACAAAGTTTCAAGCCTTTTATTGACATTTGCTTTGGGAAAAAAATTAATATAAAAGCTGGTCATACAGTCCTAAAAATCTGGCTGTATTCTTTTTGCTAATCAAAACCACACAGTAGTATACAATATGGTCTTTTTTATTTCAACAGCATGAAATATTTTGGATATTAGCTGCTTCTTAAAATGACTGCGAATTTCAGCAAATACCAAGAAAGACAACAGCTTCAAACAAAATTGTAAAAACCCCACCACAACACCCAAATCTTCCCAGAGCATTTCATCCAATATTTCTGGAGCTTAACTACACTCTCTAGTGCAGTTTCTGGTGCTATAAAAATCTATTCATTGTCACTTAATGTCACAGGTTAGAGTAAACGCTTATATGCTGAATTTTAATATATGTGTTTTTGTTGTAATTTAAAAGTCATGCAAAAAAATTGTTATAAACTGCTGGAGCACAGTCAAGTTTTGGTAAAAATCTGACTAGATGGCATATTCTCTTCATATAGGTGTGTACCCATCACTGGAAGCAGCTGCTGGGTCTTGAACAAGGTAAAAAAGACTGATAAAATCCTGTGAGAGGTATAGGTATAGTGATTTTTATTATTCCAATGTCCTCCCTTATATAATGGGTCAGGTGTGACAACTCCCCTTCAGGAAAGTATAGGAAGTTCAAAGTAGACTGAAGGTATTCATGCCTTTTGATGGACCATGCACTGAGAGGAAAGGCATCTGTAATGTCTTAAACAGTCAAAGACTCCTGAAGTGTTCCATAATCTACATAATTGCATCATTCGGTGTGAAACTTGCCACCCCTGAGGAGGTACCTGGGCATTCCCACCTGACCATAAGTGATCACAAACACAGTGGATTCCAATGTTTTGTGGGCTTTTCCCACTCCTGACAGGTCAAGCCAGTGACCATCACTTCAACAGTCATCAAAATTGCAACACCAAAGTCTCCTTTTAGCATCCAACAGGCGGTAACTCTATACATTTCTAGTTTCTTTTTCCTATTTATTTCTATTTCTACCTCTCATTTATTGTTAGATAAAAATCCATTCTATTGACTTTGGCATATGGTCTTGTTTGCAGTAACCAGATTTAACACTATATAATTACCTTTTAATTCAATTACTTTGTTGTTTCTCCTCATGACTCTATCCTCCTCAAACTGTATCAGCTGAATTTTTCATTATTATTTCCCAAATAAGAAAAAAGCCAAATGAAAAATCAAGAGCAAAGTTCACTTGCAAAGATTATAATTTTCTGCAGAGTTCTCCATATGTAAGCATATTCAAGATAGCATTCTTACTGTCATAGGGGTTGCTACTTTTTGTGATGCTTTCTTAGTTAGTAAAGTCAGTAGCAGTAAAGCCTTGGACTCGGTAGCAAGAAGTCAGCTGTGTATTTGAATCTTTAATTTTGTGGCTATAAACAGCCACATCACATTTCCAGCAAAAACAGTGGGGTTGTTTTTAGCACTGCTCTACCAAGGAGGCATGTTTTTTATTTTCTTCATGTATTTAAACCATTCCAATCACAGAACTCTGCCCCACATTCACTTCTCAGACAGAGCATGAGTGATGTCACTCAAAAGTGAAAATCCTGCCCTTCCTTGGGCCAAATAATGAAAGAAAACGTAGCAGTGCAGCATTACTCACCAGATTTCTATTAAAATTTTTAATTCATTAACTAATTATTAACACTTACCCCAGTGTGCAGTAAAAAAGGAAATGTCATAAGCAGTCTTTTTTCCTTCTGTGTGGGAAAGATGGAAGTATTACCTTTGTCCTAGTTTTGGCCAGGACTTGGAGGTTATTCTACACCACTTCACAGAGTTGCTGGGGCCAGGAGGAAGTGAATCTCTGGCTTCCAAGATGGGCATAGTTTCTGAACAAAAAGAATTAGTGGCATTGTCTGCCATTGTTCATTTTCTTGGGGTCCTTGGTGAGAATTCTTGCAAGTGAATCATCCTCTCTTTTGCATACCTTTGTTGTTAATATTGTTGTTGTTACTGTCCATTTTCTTTTCTCATTGCGGTTTGCAATAAACTGTTCTTATCTCAACCAGTGATCTTCACCTTTTGTGCCTCCAACTCCATCCTGCTGGAGCGCGAGAGGGAGCGAACTGATGACATGATGACATATGGTTTGGGAGAATCTTGGTGAGAACGATGAATTAGGGAGAACCATTCCTAAACCATGACAACCTTTCATTAAGCACGTGGTAATGAACTGCATGCATGGAGTATAGGCAAGTTCTCTTCTTGCTGTAGAGATTTCCACCAGTGCCTGTGTCCTTGTTGTGTAATAATGAGATACCATAATGAAACTGTAGAAGATGTGTGTCAGATGGTTCTCCAATAACATTAGAAAAAAAACCCAGCTGATGTATGGGATATTGGAGGAAGATTAAGTTGTTAATGCATATTAGTATATTCTTAATTTGCTTTTAATTGAAAAAGACATATTGACTTTAATTAAAACCATTTCACAGGAACTGTCAATTAGCACATGTCAAACTAGTTAATTCAGAACAGAATTCTTTTAATTAGGGTCTGCTTTCCTTTAACTGTGGGGCCAATGAAATCAGCCTTTCCTTATCAAGAATTTACATGTCTCAAAGAAATACAATACAAATCTCTAAAAACTCTTATCTATTATTAGAAGCCCATATGGATAACATTAAAATGATGATGCTGGCATTGTTCATGCCACAGATATCAGAGTTTCCTTTATGACTGTTTGAAAAAGAAAAAGATGGCTTTGAAGAAAAACTATTTTAAATACACAGATTTATCCTACATTAAAGAGACTACAAAATTTATGACATAGATGCTCATATTTAAATTATTTAATATGTCTGCTTAAATAAATGGGCCTACTCAAACGTGTTGTGTATTCTGTGAGCCAAAGAGACATAAAACATTTTCAAAGCATGCAGCATGCAGTTCTTCCCTCAAATGAACTATAATCAAAAGGAGAAAAGAGACTAGATTATTTTTTTTTTTGAACAATAGCATCATTGTTAACTTTCACTGCATGTGAAGATTTAACAGTGATTGCTAATCTAGTGGCTGTGAACATCAGTGTGCTTATGTCATCTCAGTTATCAAATAGTATATAGCCCCTGTCTTGACTTTCACATACTTTCTGAATATATCTCTAGCTTGCTGATGGGTCTCTGCCTCTTGGCTGATGTACTACTGTAAAGACCTTCTCCACAGTTTCTGGGAACCTCCATGTGTGACCTCTGTAATGCTGGACACACCCCTTCAGGAGAAAGAGAAAAATATAACAAATCATAAAAGGAAAAAGTGCAAAACCTAGACTTAGTCTAATCATACATGGTTTAGCCACTGTTTTACTGACCTCTGTCAACATTGGATTACAGAGATTAGTGAAAGGCATGCTTAATAACTGAACTGTGGATTCTAAAGAGGATTATCTGGTAAGATATTTCATGTATCCTGATGGTTTATTGAATATATTAAGAACCTGATTATGGGCCTGGCTAACTCAACTGTAAAAGAAGAATCATTCCCCAAAATCTAGTATAACTGGTGTCCTTTAAAATTTAATGTGACCTAGAAGTACACATTACCTAGGATCCTACCCATACCAATTTTTCCCCCAGGGCAACCTCTAGTAGGGGTGGGCATAGAGCTGTAGGAGTGCCATGTGTTAAAACCTGTGTTAAGGTTTCTACAAAACCTTGAAAAGTGGATGAACTTTAACTAGATGATCTGCAAAACCAAAATATTATGCCCCAGGAGTTCTTCAGTTCAAGCAAGAGGCTGTGTAGAGATGTTACTTCACTGCCTAGTCTCCTGTGTAAAGTGTACCCTGAGTATAACTAATAACTGTAGCTCTACTTTTAAATGTGACTGTAGAATGATAACATAAGACCCTAATTTTTATTCATTAATCCCATTGCAGGGTCCATATTAAATCTGCGCTCATCAGTTTAAATGCTTACCATAATTTTGAACCCATTCAGCTGATCTAAGTCACTTTGGCACTGAATTGTGTATTTCAACTTCTTTTATAGCACAGCAGAAACAGTGTTTTGCACTTTGAACATCTTGTTCAATATATTATTTGCTTCAAAATGGCAATTACCAATAACTTTTCTTTTAAAATCACTCCTACAGTGGCTGAGCACAGGAAATATAGTTATGTTCACCACAAGGGTTGTGAAACTGTAGGTGACTGCCTTTCTTGCTCTGTTATACTGAACTTCAAACTGTAAAAATATTTGAATAGTTTAAATGATAAGAAATTCCTAGATTATGGTGAAATTTTTAATTTTTTTCAGTATTCCAGCCACATGGTTAATTATTGATGTAGCTTATACATAATGGCTATGGAGAAACAATGGAGAAACAGTTTTATGAAGGGAAACTAATATACCAAACCCTCACCCAAAGCCAGTTAGAAAAGGAATTAAAAGCAGAAGATTCTCCCTGCAAATATACCAAAGCACCTCTTGGCATAGCCTACAATGTGCCATGCTTTCAAAGCAGTGCAAAGTTTTCTTTTTTTTTATTTTTTTTTTTGCAATTAATACTAAGGTGACTCATTGCTTAGCAGCAGCCCTAATATTTACACCCCTATGGATCTCATGACTTAGTAGCAAGATTTGACTTCAATTAAACCTGTCAGTTTCTGATAGCAAGAAATCATCACAGAACTTCAAAAGCACTTGAACTGCAGCAAGATCTTTACAATTATCTATATAATATCTTTCTGCTTTTGTTGGCTCCTTGATCTTCTGTGGCAGCCCCAACCTCTCTGTCAACTTTGTTCTGTAAGAAGTTGAACCTTAAAGCATGCTATTAAAAATACGTATGAAAATGCTGCAGTTTACAATGGATTTCACCCAGTCTGACATTATTTTTGGGATAAATTCTTGATAAAAGTTGCCCATGAGAATCATGTACTGTTTATGTATTGTTCATGAATCAAATGAAGAGCCACTTAAAAATTGCTAGCGTTACAGAAATGTAATAGCTTTTTAACGGATTATTTAAATTACTATAGCTTTGATTTCCGATCATTTTATCCAAACAGCCAAGGCAGAACTATCCCAGAAAAGGGAGTAACTTTCTGATTGAATTCTTCAGAGCAGGACCATAGAGGGTACAGGAACACAATCCTACAACCCCGGATGAAAGCACAAAGAGTTTGGAGGATCCATTCCATCCTTACAATCACAGTGAATGAAGCCTTATACACACACAGTAGAAAAGATGATTTGTTCTGAAGTGTGTAGATCACATTCTTAGTAGTCTTTGGTCCCTGCAGCTTGCCTTGCCTGGCACTTCCTCCTATTCCAAGGAGGACTTTGAGTCATGACAGCTGTGCTCATGTTAAACCACAACAGCAACTGGTTAGTGGCACCCAAAGATGGAGTCGCCACTCATTAAGCTGTGAGAGTTCCTTCTAGATTGATGTCTTTCGTTTGCTCTCATTTTGAAACATAGCCCAGATTTCTTCAAAAACCACTGTCTTTTGGGCAACTGTCTTCTGCTAGCTATTTTTGGAGAAATCAATCTTTGTGTTAAGCAATGAAAATGGCATGGTCAAAAACTAATGCTAAGGCACCCAATACATGCCTAATTATTTGCAGTGTTGTTTATTAGCTCTAAACAATGACAGTCAGATGGCCGTCACCTCTTCTTGAGCAAGGACCATCAGCAGTTCCCTGATCATAGATGAAGAGCTGCTGGCTTTGCTCCCACTGTGTCTGTGAGCACATTCTTTCAGGTCGTATTGCTCACACTGCAGCAATATTACCTACTAATTTATTAAACAATACTACAAGCATAACTGAAGCATCTGGATTGTTAACATATCTTTAAGAAGGTTTCAAATCAGCACAGAGTATTTTGCAGTGAAGTCAAAAAATGTGCCAACATGAACACATCTAACGATGAAAATGTTGCATGCAGATGTCTGTTTCCCTATTATCCCATAAAATAATTGTGTATTTTTATTTATATGAGTAATTTTAGATATGAACATTTTACCAAAACCCCATTCATTTAGAAAATATATTAATACAATGAGCTTAATATAAGAAAATATTTTAAAACATATTTAGTGATTATAAAATGAAAAGAAATTAAAAAAAAAAGTCCTAAACTACTTTTCTTTCTTCCTAATCTTGAGAAAGAAATATAGATTATCATCTGGCATATTATTTGTTATGTGGCAGTGAAGTGAAATTTGTGCCTCACACCATGTATTCTTTACAAAATGAAAGGAGTATAATTTAATTTTTTTATTTGAAAGTTCTGTCTGGACACATTGGCTACCAATTCTACTTTTATTGCAGTGCATAGATAGCTAAGTCACATATCCTTATGTTAATGCAAAGTACACAGGAAAGGAAAGGGAAAGTATAATTTTTGTTGTTGCTTTTGTCATTTGAAATTTCCATAGTGTCTATGCACATTGGCTACCATTTCATTTTTACTGCACTGCACTGATAGCAATGTCACATATAATTAACAACAACGTAGGAAAAAAAAAAAAAAAAAAAAGGAAAACCAGATTTCCCCCCCGCCTCTGCTAGGAACATTGTTTGAAATTCTTGTATTGTGTGAATAGCATTTCCAGAGAGTGATCTTGCCTCCATTGTAAAAGATCTGACCTCCATTGTACAAGAAGTATAATGGTACATGTGTTTGTATTGCTCCATACGAGAGTGGACAGAAAATAAAGTGCTACATTTCTTATGAGTGGGATGCACGTTGGTTCAATATCTAGGAATGGTTAATGTAGAAACAGCCATTTCCCAGGAAAACTGGAATAATAACAGAATTTAATTTCCCCAAATCAGTATATTTTATGCGTCTACCTCACTGTCTTTTAGCTTCTAAGCAGAGACTGTGACACCCTCTTTAGGATATGTAGGGGTACTCTGTAGCTGTGTTGGACTCATTCCTCATCAACAACTTGTACAAATAATAGCTACCAGGGTGGACACGGCACCCACCTGCATGGGGAGGACCAGACAGCTGTGTGACTGGTCTCTTTTCTATGATTTTACAAGTTAGTACCAACAACAGGCAGGAGGACAGCCCTTGGATCAACTTTGGGAAAATTGTGCCTTATTATGGTGGATCGATTGCGAGCTGTTGTCTCAGTTTTGGGGAGCAAAAGAGGTCAGCTTATTTTATAACTTATTATTAGAATGTGTATCATACACGACATTGCCTCTTTATCCTTGACCTTTGGAGCAACTGTGTTGTGGTACTGAAAACTGACTTTAATTTTTTGGGAGCCACCCAAACAGAAATGGGGCTGCCAACAGGAGGTGTCAATCTCCAGTACAGTCCTTCATCTACAGCCTGGGTAGTTCTGCTAGTCTGAGATAGATCTTATGCCTTGCAGCTTGCAGCTTGCTCTTTAGGCAGAATACCAGAAGCTGGTCAGCAAAGCTACTGAAAAGACTGAGAGGCTTGTCTTTGAGCAGCAGCTGAGCACTCTGGGTTTATTCAGTTTGGAGAAAAATCTGAGGGGTGAGCTCATCGCTATCTACAACTTTCTAAGAAAGGAAAATGCAGAGGGAGGTGCTGATTTCTTCCTGGGATCTAGCAGGATGTGTGGGAATGGTTCAAATATTTTTCAGGGAAGGTTGAAGCTTGCTATTAGGAAGGTTCTTTTATTGAGAGGGTGGCCAAACATTGGGAATAGAGGGATTCCCCAAACCTGTCAATGTTTAAAAGGCATTTAAGTTATGTGCTGAGTAACATGCTTTAACTTGTTATTTAGGTAAATAACTTCAATTAGACCTGAAGTGGTGAGACAAGTGGACTAGATAAGTGTTGTAGGTAACTTTCAACTGAAATATTAGTCCTCCCCTCCCAACCTCTCAGGCCACAGAGGATGGGTCTCAGACAATTTATCCAGCATCAGTAATGTCCCTTTCTTTTTTGTTGAACAATATTTTGAATGGGAACCTTTTTGGAACATATGGCTTTGCCCCTGCATGGACAGACACAAAGCTGTCTCCAAGTTTGTTCACACACCTTTGAAGAGGCTGTTAATAAGGTGGAATAAAACTCTTTCCAGGCTCTTCCACTCTTGCCAAAGAGTAGGACAATAAAGGAACTAGGCTGAGATTTGTGGTGTACATGAACTAACCTGAATCTGGAAGAACAAGATAACCTTTACCAACATATATTTAATGAATTCTGCATGGCATTAAATGACTACAGATGTATGTAATAGATTTTGTGGTGTCACAACATGGCAATAAACCATCTGAAAACAGAAATACATGACAGCAAAGTGTACATTTTTAATGCATTTCCTTGTGTGGGGCTTAATTTCTTTGTGTGTGGAAAAGCCTCCTCCTTCACCCACTGCAACATGTTACTCATGTGCAAAAGCAGCAGCATTTCTTCTTCAAAATATCACACATCATGAAAATAATAAAAGAAATACTGGACAGAGGAGTCCCACAAGTCCTCTCATTCACGCTGAATTGGAGGTGTCAGCTCCTGTACTGCTGCTGCTGTACTGCTGCTGTTCCTTGGATGGTGTCTGTGAATATTGGCACGCTCAGTCATGTAACCCAAGGGCAGAGGGGATGGCTTGCTTTCATAGAGACATTTGCAGCGTTGGGCACAACTTTTGATGATGTTGGTATTCTCTTCCCCCCTGTAGCTCAAGTGAGACTGAACAAGAGTGAAATATTATGGAGGAGGTGCTAGAGAAAGAGGGATATGCAGCAGTTTTGGAAGAAGTGCTGGATGGAAATAAACAGCTGAAGTCTTCATCTGGAAAGGAAACCCAGAACTGTCCTTCCCTCATGAGCTGCATGAAAAACAGGGAGTGTGTATTGGGGGTTAGTAGAAGACAAATTTTAACTTGCTTCTAAAGGTCTGGATATGTTTTTATTTGTGTTTTCTATTTTCCTTTTGGCTGCACTGGAACTTCTTTGTTTTATACTGGCACCTCCCAGAACATTATTAAGTTATGAAAAACATACTTATCTCAGGGCTCCACAAATGAACTATGACTTTTCCCCCTCCTCTAGATTTTTATTAAGCTCAGTGGGACTAATTCCTTATTGTTCTGCACCTTGTGTAGGTCTTATGTGTCAAATGGTTGTGAAATGATGGCTAAAACTACGTACATATCTTTGACTGATCAGGCTTGAAGTTTGGGATCACACCCCAGAAATTTGTGTCCAAATCTTACATCTCCAGTGTGGGCTGAGCTTCTTCACATGGCAGGTGATATCACAGGTATTAATAAGCCACTTTCTCTTCCACAGGTATTTCTGTAATAAAATGCTGGTTTAATTCCTAAAGTATATTTCATCATACTATTCCCTGCCTTTTTTTTTTTTTTTTTTTTGACAGCCACCACGAACACTGGCAGGAGGCTGACAATGGAAAGTAATAGCAGGAAAAATGGATTTTTCTCAACATGTTGAATACACTGCCAAAATCCCTTTGCAATCCTCCTACAGTCTGCAGACTTGCTGTTACAGAGAAGCTGAAGCTAAATAACCAATGATGGACTTTATATGCTAAAAATAAAACAGCCCAGAAGACAAAACCCCAGTTTTTAAATAATAATCAAACTTATAAGAGAAATGATTGATTACTTTCTGTGATGAACTTTCTCCTTGAAATATTATTCTTTCTGAATAACTGTAATGGAGGGTGATAGATGCTGGTACTCAAATTTAGTTTTTTTTTCTGTCAGAAACTTATCATTAGGGCCTTCTGCTTAGCAGCTCTTTTGATGTGTTATCAACCCACACCTCTGACCTCAGAGACTCTTCAACAGGGTGTGTACTTCTTGAATAAAAACTTCTTGTACAATCTTCAGAATAAAATAATTCTTACTTCTCCTAATTTGATCATTTGACCTGGTAGCTCAGATACAAAGAGTCCTCTTTCTCTACAAACAGGAAAAGCCAAATACTATAGCTTATAACATTATCGTGGTCTGGCAAAGTCAATTTCGTATACAGCACAATGTTGACTAATAAGTGTCTTAGTAACAGCAGAAAAAGAGAATTTTTTGAATGCAGTGTTTATCAAAGTCACTTACTTATCTCTCACTCAGGCAAAACTACATTGAAAGGAAATTTCTGAGAATTGGAGAAATGAGGATTTGACCTCATGTAAAAAGACAATTTTCCTATTTTATGAAATTATGCACCATTAAAGTTTTTCAGCAGATTAACTGCAAGTTTATTACAACCATTGTCTGATATTCTGTATCATTAAGTTATATTTAATACTTGTTATGAGATTAAGACACAAAGATATATCTAGTTTAAGGAAATATCTCCAAAATTCATTTGTAAGAGAGATGTATTATACCAAATATTCATATTAATGGTGATGGGATCATTTTATGTCTAACATGTCTAATGACAAAGAAGAAATCACTGACTAAGACAGTGGAGAGAGAAATTTTGATGTCATCACTGTCTTTTTGCAATCACTTCCCCGAATGTTTATACATGAAAACACTGACTAAAAATCACTTAAAAGATTGAATCCGATGCTATTAGAGCTTTTGCTCGTTGACCTGCTTATGTAAGTACTTTAAACTAGTGCATTGTCTGAAATTAACTTGCAACAGGTCAGTTTAAAGGCTAGTTTAAAACATGTGTGTTGATTATAAAATGAACACAATAATTTTAAATTATTTCAAAATTTATGTAAAAATGAGTGTATCAAAGTACACTGAAGCATCTGACAATTATACTCAAATTTTAAAATCATAAATATATAATAATTAGCCAGTAATTTTGAAATAGATAATTTCCCTCTATGTTTAATACATTTAATAATGGAGATCTTCAGGCTAGCATGTTCTACAGAAGACATGCAAATGTTTAGTAAAAAAAAAATAAAGAGAATGCATGCTAGTACTCTTTGAAAGAAACTTTTAATGTAAAAACACTATTAACACATATGATCTGCCATGGTGGACAGCAGAACATGATTTTACAAAATTTTAAGAAAGTTCTATTGGAATGGACAAGAAATTTAACAAAAAATATTTGATAAGTGTTATATTTCTGGACATCTAGTACAAGAAATTATTGGTAATAATAATATTTCCTTTCATTGATGACTATCAGAGATATTAAATGGTGTTTGGTAGTCTGTCGATTGTCTATCATTTTCCTGGCATACCAAAGAAGTTAAAATAAAATTATTTGGGAGAAACACTTATACTTTTCTGCCTTAGATTTATGATTCTATTCATAATAGGAACTGACTTGATGTTGCGCCAACAAGTGAGTTTGTGTATTACCCAACAGCTTCCTGCCAATCCAAAGATGGGCCCAGAAGGAAAAAACTGCTCACTGAACCACATACTTCTCTCTTGCTCTCGAAACGTTACATCAGAGCATTTGTTGTAGGACACCACAACCAGACATGGAGAACTTTTTTGCAGCAGAACAAGATGCTAAGGAATTATCTGCAGATTTCCATGGTGTTGCAACTTGCTGTCTGCAGATGAAAGTTACTTCCCATTAATAATTGATGCCACAATACATCCTAGTCTGTGTTAATGACAGATAGTGTTGCTTGGTTTAAAGAACCACTGCTTAATAGCCAGGTGCTTAATAGCCATTTGTTTTGATGAGAAGAAAACAGGCTAACAGTGGCTTCTGTTTTTTTCATAAACACTTGAAAATCAACTACTGCCATGACCATAAAGTAGTGGCAATCCCTTTCCACAAATTCAGTTTGTTCGTAACCTTGTGATATAGACCATAAATAGCCTTCTTATATTTCACACACATGAACAAGTAACATGAACACTATATATAATATTTACTTTACAAAAAGCAAACTAAAGTGCTATATGAACCACCCATCTATTAGCAAAGGATTAATTTCCTATTCCACATTAAATCCAGATTTTATGCCTAGCTAACTTGCTCGCTATGACACTGTACTGGTTGCAGGTATAAAGTGGTAGCAAGGAAAATATTGATCAGTTGGCACTTGGGCTGCTACTGCAAAAGTTACATCAGAGAAAAAATTAAGAGGAGACTGAAATCTGGGTCGTGGAAAAGCTCATATGATTTTCTGCACTAGATTATGGAGTTTAGAAATGAAGAAATATTTAAAAGGAAGTTATTTTTATTTTGAAAATTATTCTTGGTGAGTTAATTTAATATGTCTGATTTGCACAGATGTTTAGTATGATACTAATAGCAAAATGCTAAAAGAATATAGCAGAATTCCAAAGCACTAGATCAGAAAATACTTACTGGAGTGTATACTTTTTTGTCTGCTTTATATCTAAAACCCAGGTACCCTGTAGGAATAGAATACAGAATAACAGTTAGGCTACTATATTTTTTTAAACAAATTTATCTTTGTGCTTTGAAAACTGGAAAAGATATCTTGTCTGATGAACTGGATATTTTAGTTTTTAAGTAATATAATTAAAAGTGTTGATGACAGGGTAGAAAATCAGCTGAACGTAGTGTATGTAAGAAAATATCAAAATTTTTACATACTTCAATCTTATCACAATTTCTTGCTGAAGATTTATGGAAAGAAAAACAGATTAAATTCATAGAGTATTTAATTCTGCATATTGTTCAACATAATGAGAAAATATTTTTTGCCTTCCAAATGTAATGATACTGATTTGCATTTTCAAAACAAAAACTGTTAAGCAATAAGAACAGGCAAACCCTTTCCACTACTAGAAATGTCCATTTTACTTTTTAATCTTTATTCAGCATGTAACTTCTTCTATGAGAAACTGTTAGTTTGTTCTAATATCAGAGATAACACAGGGCCAAACAATGGGCAGATTGAATAGTCAAGAAAAAGATGAGGTCCACAGAAATTTTGTTACTTGTGTACCTTCAGGTGATCAGGAAAATGACCCTAGGAAGATCTAAATGTTCAGGATGCCTTCTCCTTCCCATACATGAGGTAAGAAAACTTGATGGATTAAAGGATGATGCAATCCCAAACACATCCATCTGAAGGAATGACCAAGCCCATTTACCCATTTTCATTGAAAGAGACCAGACTTCCTGACAACATATGTACCACCAGTGTGGACACGGCTGCAGGTTTGGAAGGACCTGCAGTAAACCAACTGCCACCACTGGACCAGTGGAAACCTACGGCTGATCTGATTCCAAGCTATGTAGTGGGTTGCAGAAAAGTTGAGAAGGAAAACTCTTTTGGTAGGAAATGATAATAGTACAAAATATTACCTTAAAAAAAAAAAAAATTACAGAATCATAGGTGGGTCTGGGTAGGAAGGGACCCTTAAAGTTCCTCTAGTCAAATGCCTCTGCCACAGGCGGGGACATCTTCAGCTAGATCACGCTGTGCAGAGCCCTGTTCAACCTGGCCTTGAATGTTTCTAGAAATGGGGTGGGCATCTACCATTTCTGTGGGCAATATGATCCACTGTCTCACCATCCTAATCTTAAAATATTTCTTCCTCATATCTAGCCTGAATATACCTGTTTTCAATTCAGTGTAATTACTCCAAGTCCTTTCTTTTCATATCCTTGTCCAAAGTCCCTTACCAGCTCTCTTTTAGCCCCCATAGGTGCTGTAAGGTCTCTCTGAAGCCTTCTCTCATCCAGGTTGAGCAAACCCCACTTATTCCATCCTATCTTCATATGAGAGGTGTTTCAGGCTTTGTGGATTCCCTTGTATTTTTTTCAATGGGTCCAAAATCTTACACTGGGGTCCCCCAGAGCCCAGTGCAACACTTCAGGTGGGGGTTCACCAGACATAGGAGCAGAATCACCTCCCTTGACTTGCTGGTCACAGTGCTCTTAATGCAGCCTGGGACACATGCTGGGCATGTCCAACCTTCCTTCCATCCACGAGTATGCACAAATCCTTCTTGTAAGACCTGCTCTCCGTTCTCATCCCCCGACTGTATTGACTCTAGGGGTTGCCCCAGCCCAGGAGCAGCACCTTGCACTTGATCTTGTTGAACCAGATACGTTTTCCAGAATCCCACTTCTTGACCTTGTCCAAGTCTCTCTAGCTGGCATTTTTCTCCTTCAGACAGATTGGATTTATGTTATCAAAATACGAATGCAAACAATGAAATAGGAAATAAATACACAGTCAATAGACTTCAAACTATTACATGGATCTCCACAGATACAATCAGAATTACTTAATCTCATTTGGCTCTACCTTTCAAAGAAGTTTGAGTTTCTAGCCAAATGAAGGCCATTCATGCGGGGTAAGATACCTGTAACTCCTTTGCCTTCCTGTTTCCCCTAAAGCAGTTGTAAAAAAAATCCTCTTTTTTTTTTTTTTGTATTCATAGGAATTAAAAAAAAGTATAAAAGTGGACCTCAAAAACACAAAGAAACTTTGGAGTTGATCCTCTGCCAGGTAACAGAAATAGATGAGAGCAATCATTGACAGACCAGGAACAGTTAGGAATGAAAGATCAAATGAGATGTGAGAAATCAAAATACTCAGAGATCTCTGGGAACAGATATCATATTATTAATTTAATTACCAGTGCAAATGGTACATGTGTGGACAATATTGTGCTTAAGAGAGGGACAGAGAGGTTGAATGTTGAATATCTCTTCCTTTATTTCTTCCTTTCTCTTCTTCATTAATCCTGATGTCAAAGGAGTGCTGTTTTTGTCCATACAGTTCACTGGAATTTTATCAAGCTAATGGGGAAATTATCTGAAAATTAATCTGTGATGTTGTATCAAAATTCAGTGGACAATGCTTTAAAAAAAATTTCCAGACCTATCCCTGTATTTTCTTTTTCATATTTTCTGGTGGTTGTCATTAAAGATTTTAAATCAATGCCAGTTGCCACACCACAGTGTCTGAAATGCTTTTGTCATTTTCTCCTATAAGATAGATACATCAGGATAAATATTTCAATGTCAAAAAAAGTATTTATTTTTTCTCCATGACTACTGTTAAAAGACTTCAAATATTTATAGATTTTTATTAAATCTCATAGTCAACACTTATCAACACTCAGAACTTAAATTTCTCCCAGCAAATCAGTTCCCCCATTATTTGAATGTATTTTTTGTTTCTAAATTCTATTCTATGGTCATGTTTCAGAGGAAATAAAAATGTGGACTTAACAGGCTGATGTATGTAATGAAAACAATGAAGCAATTTGAGAGATACAGCAATAGCAAGTTACAAGGACTGAATGATCCCCCTCCAGAATCTGAAGATAGAAATTTATTGATTATAGTATGTATAGATGGGACTATACTTTATCTCTTCAAGATAGTAATAATGATATATAACCATCCACATCACAGACTGAAAGCACTAACACTGCTAATTTCAGGGTTCTGAGTTTAAGAAGTGGTGTGATAATTCGGACACATTCTAGTGCTGGGAAAGATGTTGAATTGTCCTAAAGATGATAAAAATGCAGGACTTGAAGGAGTATAACCCAAAAGGATTAAAACTATGCCTCTTCTGTGAAGAGGAGCTGAATTAGAGCAAAACAGGTAAAAGTAAAAAAGGAATAAAAAAACCCTGGACTTTCCAAAATCTTATGGTAAAGGTAATTTAAATAAAATGTTTAAGGAAATAAATTTCTTTGTAGGAAGGAATGAACTCCTTCTTTTGATTAAACCAGATATTTATTATTCTTAGTGCATCAGTTCTCTTCTCCCTCCTCCCCCCCCTCCCCCAGCATGAAGGTAAATTAAAACTGTACTAACACATAGTTAGGATGGATAATAACTCCTGCTGTGTCTCTCTGGTCATGTTGATACATGTTGACTGGGATGGAGGAAGTAAGAACGAGCTAATATCAGTAAGGTGATTTGAGTGGCTCTGAAACTGGTACGGCCAGTGGAAGGCGGCTGGGATAACTGAACATCTGCTCAACTCCAGCTCTTCCTGCCAGCTCTTGGAGGGTCTGACACTACACAGCAACCTGTCTGTCGGTCCATGCCCAAGCTGTGGCTGTGTTTACTCCTGAAACAAAGCTTGATCCTCCAGATTTGTTCTCTAGGAGCATACTACATTGTAGTGCCAGCGGAGACTAATGCAAGGTCTGCTTGTGAGGAGCACTGAGGCAGTTTGTGTTCCCATATTTAGAAGAATAGCAATAAAACAACCAGCCAATAAATTTTTTTCTGCTCTAAACCTGTAAATTATACAGAAATCAATGTCATATTTCACCCTAACCACAACTTGTTGCTTGTAGGAGCACATCCAGGTTTGTTCATCTGACTTTGGGAAGGACACTTGGTGTCACTTGGGTAACACACTTTCAACACGGGTTTTATTTAGTGTCAGATTGCAAAGCAGGTAGTTAGACCTCAGCCTGAGACTGACTCACCTTGGATTCACCCAAAGTCTGTAAAAAAGAATATTAGTTGAGTGGATGTAAGCATACAACAAATGGCATATCTTCTGCCCTATGCAGACCCACAGATCAAAAATAGAAGGACACATTGATGAACAGAAATAAGATTAATTCCTCTATCTGGCTTGAAATCAAAATGGAATCCAGTCCTATTCAGTCAAATATTTTGGCTGGATTTTTAAAAACTGTTGAATCAGTGCATTGCTGTTATTCATTGTAACAACTCATATAAACAGATAAATATGTGACTTTTTAAGCCAAATGCTCTTCTCAAGCTTTGAAATGATACTACTGTGAAAAGTCTGGCGATCTAAAAGTAATCAAATGCAATGCTTCATGTTGTACAGTAACTTTTCTGTCTGAAGAGGTTAGGAAGGATATATTTTCCCATGTTAATGGATAACTTCACTTTTATTTTTTCATGAGCTGATATGTTTTTGAGGTACTTATTCATTAATGCTGGAGACACAATGTGCCTGGCCCAATTCTTTGTGCCAGTGGTGTTACTACTCCAGCTGGGAGAAAGAATTTAACATCCCAGAAAAAATGGAACAGTTGCTCCTTTTGCTTCTCATGGATTCAGCTAAATCATTCCTCTGTGGCCATCCAAACTTTGGTCTATTTTCTTTCTCTTTAAGTCAATCAAATGTAATTTTTACTGTGTCCAGTAATCTCTATGCTCAGGTTTTACTTATTAAAGCACAAGTAAGCACAAAAGCGATGCAAGGCACTGGTTAATGGTGACTTTCCCTCATACAGATGTTAAATGCTTGTCAAATACACCTCTGCCTAAGGAGAAAGCATGAGTGCTCCAACAAGCAACAGCAACAAATTAAAAAAATTGTCACTGTCCTGTCAAATAATGTTTCTATATCAAGGATCTGGAATACAAACATATTTATCAACAATCACATTTTGAGTAGAATTCACTTGAATGTAACACCTTCTCCCTCTAAGGTTTTGAGTGAGGCATATTAAAGAAGATCATACAACTTACTTATCCCTGGAACAAAGGTTCTTTTTTGAAATCTGTCAGCTTGCTGACAGATATGATGAAGGTTTACTTCAGTCTTGTAAGAACATTTAATCAAACTTGTTCCTATAGCTTCAGTCCAAGGAGGGTTACTGTTTTCTTTAGAAAAATGTACATAATTGAGGAATGATGAATACATGTATAACTTGAATGCAAGCCATTATCTATGACATTCATTTATTTGAAATGAATACATACTAGTCTATAACAGGCTTAAGGGAATGTAAGCAGTATATAGAAATCTGTTTAATACAAGGCTATTTGCAAAGGTCCACGAACCATTCACTGAACTTTAAGAAACTTTTGAAAATTATAGGTTGCATTTGCAAACTTCCATGTATGGAGAGCTAGCAAGCTGCCTGGTTTCTACTTAAAAGACTGTAATCCTTGGAAAAATAAATTCCTTCAAATAGACAAAAGTCAGTGTTTTAATGTTTTACTGCAATCAAGCTGATAAGGCTGACAGTTTAATGTCTCGACACCTAAAATACCTGTGGATAATTAGTTACTTCTATCATCAGAACTACAAATTCCTCTGTTTTCAAAGATTATATACATATGACAGAGATATTTAAAAGTTTTATCAGAAGCCTCCCCATCCTTAATCTTTAGTGATTTCTCTTAAGATGGTAAATTATTTTTTTCCCAAATGAATGATTTTATAATTGATGGGGAAAAAAAAATCCAATCCTGCACTGTAATCAGATTCTTAAACCTTTGTATTAAAGTCCTGTTTTATTTAATTTGATGTATATTTCATAGCCTGCTTGCCTGTTAAATGTATGTGGAAAGGTGCTGGCATTCAGCTGAAGAGATCTTTATGAGTGAGAAAATGCTTAAGGCTTTTTCAAAGTCGGTGCTGAACATATGTTTATCTTCTTTGACTCCAGAAGATGCTAACAGCTGTCCCAGCAGACAGGTATCACTAGGTTAAAGGCTAGCAGAGCTGTGCATCTTCAGGATCTGACTGTCAGCAAAGGGGATGGGTAGTTTCTCAAAACTAATAAAGATAATGGCAGCAATGATGAGAAGTAGAAGACCTGACAACAACAACAACAACAACAAAAAGGAATGAGCAAAAAATGAATTCTGGGTAGTACAACACCTGGCAGAGCTGATTTTAATATCTGGCAGGTTGAGTTCGCTAATCTTTGCTATTCATATTGATGTGAAACTTCATAGAGCTTTAGACATTTGTATCTATTAATACATGCAGGAGTGTTGCTACAACATGGGAACAAGTTTGCTAGCATCTGCCATTCATTGTGGTGATAAAAATTGATATTAACTCCTTAAAATGCCTAACAGAATTAATCTGAATGCTCAATAATAAAAGCTACATCTTTAGAGTGTCCTTTATCTTTAAAAAGTAATTAAAAAAAATAGACTAAAACTCACCAGCAAGGCAAACAAACATTCTTCTTCTCTCTCTTTTGGTTCTTTGATTACTTGGAGCCTTGTAATCAAACTAAGCTTAGTTTCAGGACCCTTGGGGCAGTATCTCTTAGTTCTCTGTCGGGCTGCGTTGGAAAACAATCAATCTTGCTCTTGCTCTGGCTTGGTAGAAGTGCCACAACACAAGGAGTGCGCTGCTTTGCTCTTTCTGTGAAGCTTCGATGACAAAAGTTTTTATCAGAAGCTGACTGTATTTAGGATTATGAATATGCAATGACTCTCATTAGTATTGAAGCACAAGAACATGGCCTGACATCCCTTGCCACTTTTAGCTGCTGCAGAGTTGTCTAATGAATTGTCTTGCTCTTTCACTCTCACATTCTTTGCTGTTATGGCCCAGTTTGAGAATACTATTGATGGCAAAAAATTAATTGCCAAAACCCACTCTTGATTTTGTTAAACAGTGTTGAGTCAGTGTTTAAATTGTCAAGACAGAAAACCATTAAACTCTGCAGGAGACAAATCCATTGCAAAAGGTGAGGATATGCACATCTGCATGCATAGCCATGCACAACCATAAAGGTGTGTGGCATAGGTATGCACATGATCTTGGAACTGCTCTTGTACATAAAACCAGATGTGTGTGTATCAGTGATGGGTCTCAGAAACCTAATGTCCTGATGAATTATTTATTTTACTTTTTCAATGAGAAAAAATGGAGATAATGGAAAGTTTTTCAAATGAGCTTGACTCTGATACACTGCTACTTGAACAAGCATTTTATAGTCTTCCTTATCCCATTGGAAATATGCCAAGTACTTTTCAGCTCATCTGCAATCTGTTTGAATAAGTTACTGATAAAGACAGTACCAACAAGTGATTAAGATATATGGCTTGATTTGCTGTAATTGAGAAGGTGTGTAGGCTTTCAGAAACAAGTGAAAATGACCCTTTCCCCCCAGCTGGTTAACTTCAGTATTTTTTCCCCAATTCGTCTGATTTTCTTTCTGACATAAAAGAAGCTTTAATGGCTCTCTGCAGATTGTGAAGGTTAAAGTGACTTGAAACAGCGAATGTATTCAAAAAAGCATAAGCAGCATTTTGAAAGGTGTGTGTACTGCAAATAACAAATGATATTAAGTTCTCCCAGTAAGATGTCAGTTCTCTGGAGCTCTATATCCATTTAATCAGTATGGAAAATCATCCAGTGCAAGGAAAGAGGATCTCTTTAATTTTTACTGTGATTTTTTGGCACTGTTGCTGTAACACAAGCTTGGTTTACTTCTTAATCCAACCTCAGGACTGTCTGTTCTTATCAGCTGGATTAGAAAACAATGAACATCTACATCATGTGAGTATCAAATACAAGAGCAGTTTAAAATAAATGCGGTTCTGACAAAATTGGCTCAACTACCATACATCAAACACTTGTTACCTCTCTTTGCCTTAGTGACTGCACATGACTAAGAAAGAGTGAGTGATAAAATCTGAAGAAAGATGAAACCAATCTGGACCATTTTAAAGATCATCAATCATTCTGCACAGCCATGATATTATTAGTTCCAGTAAGCCTTGTTCTCCCATTTTATGGACATCTCAAGCCCCACCCCCCAGGACCAATGCTACCATGGGAAATCATTTTTATGGGCAGCATCTCAGTGTGGGCCAATCAGATCTAATCACATAACAAGCTACTGAATTATTCAATGTTATTCCCAATTTTGCATTCTTCCTGCACTTTGCTGTCACTACAGGGTTTTAAAAGTATAGATTTTTACAAAATTTATTAAGAAGATAACCATTTGCAGAAATTTTTCTTTCTCTATGTCTTTCAATAATCATCTTTCCCTTAATGGTTGCAGTGTACACACTACTATACACAGAATATTGTTTCTAAAAGAATAACAATCCATAATGTGGCACTCAGCTTTAAACACTCCCAGTTTTTAATATACCAAATGTAAGGACAACAGTAGCGAAACAATTGTGTTCAAACATAAAATATTCATATTTACGGAGCAAACTATAACCAGCATGTCTCTTAGCTGTTGCTATGAATACAAGGCTTACATTGTATGTGAAAATATTTCAGTTTTAATTGCAAATCTGTGCAGAGATGATTTGGGGTCTGTAATTAGCACATAAATTTCAGACTTTGCAACTGCTGTGAAAACACACATTATTTATGGAACTATTATCTAAATATAATTCAGTGTTTTTTTGCTTTCAATAACTACTGTAAAAGTCTGATTTAATAAAATGTGAAAAATTTCCCATCTCTTGCACTTCTGTTCACATTATGGAGCATTCATTCCTCTGCACTGCCATTTCCCACTCAATCTGCTGTGGACTTCGCTTTTATCCATACTTCACTCACACCTCAGGGAGATTTCTTCACAACCATAAAGTGCCTTGCACTTAATTTGTTTAAAATGAAAGCCTGGATTATTCAAATGGCTCTGAACTGCACAAACAGAGTAGTTTATGTGGCCTCCATCCTCATGTTTTCATCATGGCTACAAGCAGGAATAGACAGGAGTCCAAGCTGGGTTTAAGCTCCTGTGTGCAGATTTCCAGTTATCCAGAGAGGGTTGATGGAATGACAAAATGTTGCCTTTTTATCACCCACTTTTTTTTATAAACTTAGGCTCAACCACCTCTAGCTCTCATCAGTGTAGGGCACAACCAGTACAAAATTCGCTTCTTCCTTGCCAGAAATCCCATTTATTTTCAAAACAGGTTACTTATAAAACCTGTTTTACAGCAATAGTTTCTGAGATCTTTTACTGTTCTGGAGTTTAAAAGTGTATTTTTAGGTCTCATAAAACTGAGCATTTTTCTTGCCAGCTTTGTGCTTTTCTGTAGGACTGGAACTGCAGATAAAGAGACTGGGCACCACGTATGCACAATTACCACAGTGTCAGGTTAAATAGCAAAGCAGAGCATGCAGTAACAACAATGACAAAGTCCATAATACGGGCTTAAGTTAGATCAGAATGTGACACATTTTTTCCCTATATCCTTTTGGGTCTCTGTGTATGTAGTTCTGCTCTCTTTGAAGGAAAATACTTGCCCACTTTTGGTCTGCTTCCAAATGGCAAGATAGCTTGCTGTCTCTGGCTGCTCCACCACCTATTTTCAATGGCAACCTCAACAGCCCCTGCAGTAATATTCAGAATAATGACCACTAACAGGGCTGCCTTTCTTCTCCCAGGGCTGCCTACCCTTACATATAAAGCTGCATCTGCAGGAGCATCACCAAGCCCACTCACAGGGTGGGCTGAGAGCTGTATCAGTGCTAGGAATGTGCAAATTTTTTTTTGCATGGGGCTACTAGAATTTTTTCAGACCTGGGAGCAATACCTTCTCATATGTCTGTCCAGTTACTGGCACTGGAGACAGGCAGGAGCCCTACATGGTGTACACCAGCATAATTTTCTGTTTGGACAGTGATATCAATGTCATGGTGCACGTGCTCTAGAAAGAGAGTTAAAAAGAGTAAATGAAAGATTTAGTGTGAAGCCATTGAAAGCTGTATTTTAAAGCTCCAGTATTACTATTACCATTAAAATTTAAAGTGTCAGAGGCCAAATTATGAACAGCTATTTTTATAAAATTACTTTTTTTAGCCTTTGTAAAGCCCTCATTTCTGCTTTGCCATGACTATGACAGGATCTGCCTTCATGGCTTCTGGTGTCAGCAGGATCCTGAGCTGAGCTGCCTGATGAGGAATGGATGAAAAGGGCAGAAAGGCTTGAAGCCTCATGGGGAATAGCAAAGCAGACTTGGCCAAGTGGTCTAGCCTGCTCTTGTGGTTGTATTAGACAAAGCCTCAGTACCTGAAGGAGAACCCCAGACCTTCCTTTGACACTTAAAGTGGCATCTGGGGGCTGAGAAGACAATGAGTACATTTTTAGGAAGATAAAAAAGGATGGGTGAGACAGGAGACCTTTTCTGACAGACAAGTGAGTTAATAATTGTAATTGCATTCTTCACAATTTTGATGCAAAAATTTGCTGGTTGTTTACACAATAAACATCCAGTATACACAATTAACATTCAGTATATCTCATAAGACTCTCTGCTCAAATAAAAAAAAAATTCTTCTGTATCTTTATTTGGCTGGTATTACAGGGACTACTTCAGATCGATATGTTATGCCATCTTTAAAACCTTACAAACTATGTGCTTGCAGTAGTCTTATAATATTGGTATATTTTTCTTAATGTCTGGCATGATGAGATGCCAGGAAGGCCTGAGCTTTCTCATGAGAAGGAAGGTACTGCTTTCTGGGAACAGGGAAAATTTTCATACAGAATGTCATTGAAAAGTATCAGAGTTGTGCAGCCTTCCACACAAGGATTTCCAAAAGAGAAAGTGACATTTGGCCCAGAGGTAGCAGAACTGTAGTCTAAAAATTCAGGAAAGCAGACCTGTCCTGATATCAGCCAGACTATTCAATATGCAACAATTCAGTTCAGTTTGATTTTTTTCACATTATCAATGCAATTCCAGACGCAGAGCAATGAAGCCAGTTTTCAGATGAGATTAGTCACACCTGAATAATGTGGGAAATCCCTAATAAATGCCCAGGTAGAAAGGAAAGAAGGAAATCAGAGCACTCTTCAAATCCAACAGAATCAATTATTTCTCATTATAAGTGATATCAGAATATTAAGGTATTTTTCCTAGCCATCTGTCAAGCAGTTGCACATAAGACCATGACATATCATTCTCACCTTCAGCAATGAGGCTGAAGGAATATAAAATACTTTCCATACACTGATCATCATCAGCCCAAACAGTTTTCATTTTTAATCCCAAATTTAATCAAAATGGAAGTGATCAGAAGAAAATATCAGAGAAATTGTTCAGACCACACTTGAGAATATTTACCAAGAGGGGTGTAAAGTAGAGGTAAAAGGATGTTTTCTTTGAAAATACTTCTGGGGCAGAAAATGAGTTGTGTCTTCAAGAGAAGAAGATACAACCTTAGCAGCTCACTCTTTTTAATGGTCATAAGTATCTGTGTTACAAAAGCAGAAAATAGTGCAGGGAGACAAACTAGTGATGCAGTCAAGCTTTACCTGCCTACTCTTCAGAGCAGAAATTAAAGTTATCAGTGGAAAAGGTTTTTAATTTTCAACTGGTAGGCCATTGTCAGCAGTTGCTTTCTGCAATACTGGCAAGCTCAGTATTTTGGTGTTCACGCACTACTTTAAATATTTGAAGTGGGACACTGTGCAGCAGCTAGAGGACAGCATCCCTCTGTGCTCAATACTGTACAAACACAGGATCAACTCATCAAGACATCTCTGTGTCTAGGAGATTGCAATGCAGGGACCTGACTGGAGATATTTCACTGTCCTGTTAAGGCCAAATTGGCAGTGATGCTGAACCTTAAAGGAAAAATTCATCCCTTATGTCACACCAACTGTACCTGTATGCTCCTACCAATATGTATGTTGTTCTGAGCTTGACTTGGCCTGGGCTGGTCTTGCACTTGAAGGAAAGAACCACCATATGTCATCAACAAAGGGTTTGCTCCAGCAGCATCCTTGCAGCTGGCTGGATACTATAGCTAAGTGACCTTTGGGATTCAGCCCAAAGCTTTCCTGCAAAAACAGGTGAAGGCTGGGCCCAAAGAAGGCAATTTAATGATGATTTAGCAATACTGGTGAAATCATTGAAGGAGGGACATGTGATCTGTGCAGATGGACAAAGCAATGGGCAAAGCTGTGATCTGCTGTCAGATTGAAAGAAAAAGAATTATCTTATGCACTGTAGATACTCTTCACCTGCTTTAATTTTTAATAGAAATGTTCCTCTTTAAGTGCTATGAGCAATACAAATTTAATGTGAACTTAGAGGACCATGCAACACAAGTATAATTGACTCACTATAATCACTCTTTAGATATTTTTTCCTTTTTCTTAAGTCTTAATATTTCATTCTTAATGGAATCAGAAAACGACAGAGAGCTGGAATGTGACATAGCTGTCAACTAATGTGAATTCAACCTGGTAGCCAATATTGAAATTGGATTTGAATTACTACATAAGTAACTGCAGATTAGAAAACTGGAATCAGAGAGCCATGGTAAGACATTAACCACCTGCAGGTCATAGGCGAAGGAAACCAGAAATAGTGTTTACAGAGGTCAAAGGTTTACATTTTTAAGTATCACTGTGTCTGGGAACAGAGGTCACTTTTTATGTTTGTGGCATTGCTCTGTAAAATTTGAGTTTGTTTTACATGCAGGTTTGGTATCTTTCCACTAGCTAGTCTCATAACTGAAAAACCAGAGGAACACTATTTACACTGAACACTTGAACTGTTGGTCTGATACTAACACTCTTTTTAAGCACAAAGTAGCTTACTTTCATCTTCTCTCTCTGCTTGTGCTACTTTACCCTATCAGTAGTAAACAATGAGGAAAGCTGCAACATCTTGTAGTGACTATAACATATATGTTATAGTCACGAACCACATAAACCCTTAATTACAGGTTTATGTGGTTCGTCAAAGCCCATCATCTGAATGGGTAAGAATGAATTCCATGACTGCTGAATTGGGCATACTTTGAGCTGAAATAAAAGTGGTGAGGTGTCTGGGCTTATTAGGGTTCCTAGTAGAAGTGTTGGTGTGTTATGGAAAGGTAGTCTTACTGTCATCTGTGGCACTTCCTGGAGGTTGAAACTGTGAAAACAAATGAGAAACAATATTTGCTCTATCAGCCAGACTAAAGTTCATAAAACTACTGTAACTGGGAAAAGAACATCACAATTTAAAAAAATGTGGGCCCAGTCCCAGTTTTAGGGAGTAGATGAGGGGAGATGAAGTCATCACATCCTCACAGAGGAAAATTAACAATGTTATATATTGCATATAAAGCTCCCAAACAGATTATTTTTCTCTTAAAAAAATCTCAGTCCCAGAAGCTCTCCTACCTCTTTGAGCTTGTAACTTCTCTTTCTGACCAAAGTTTTTAGTCAGAAAAGGCAGAGAAAACTTCATAATTTTTTACCTCTTTTGGTAAAGAAGAATGGCTTCACAACTGTTTCTTGATCCTGCAAACTGGTCTGATTAAATGCATAGGAAGAGTATTACTTGGTAATTTTTGGTATTAGTCCTTACCCACAGCAGCATGAAACAGAAAAGAAGGGGATCTGCTTAGTTACAGTCTGGATCTGTTGTTCTATTTTCAGCTTTAGTAACAATGTTTTGTTATTCTTGATAATGACATTAATTTTTTTTCTGTATTTCAGTGTATTCACCTTAAAACAATTGTAGTAATAATCATTTTCCATTGCAGAACAATGCTAGAACTACTGAGTTATGTAAGCAAAATGTTTTGAGATGCTCTTAGGAAAGGAGGTATAGAAAAGGAAGGTTGTACAAGAAGATAGCTGGCAAGAAACACCAGCTTATGGTACCGCCACCACCTGTGATGCCATCATCTCATAGAACACCCTTTTCTCCTTTCAATTAACACATTTTAGCCCATACCTTATCAAAATATTTGCACAGATGCAAAGGTGAACATGGCCCTCAGAACTATCTTCAAGGGAAAACGTTTCCTTGTGGAGAAAACTTAATAGTCAAAGCAATGATGGAATCAGCATTTGGGGCAACTCCAAAACCACCTACTCAAACTCACAAGGAAGAGAGTTAGACACATATCCTGGTTCCTGGTGGCATAATTAGTATTTCCTCTGGTTTGGCTTTTGCTATTTCTGTTCACATATATTGAAGGCCAAAAAAAAAAAAAAAAAAGTTTTAAAACCTTGATTGTGCTTCCCAGCAAAGCTGATTCTCATTTTCCAGGAGATTTTAATTTCTCTTATATCCAATACCAGGCTGACAAAACCAAATGATAACTTCTAATTCCTATTTTCTTTTGTTGACATCACCAGCAGATACAAATTTGGGAAAGCTGCTTACACCATTTTATTCAATTGATATGCTGATGTCACTGGATAGAAGAATGTGTGTAACTATGTATGTTAGCTTCTCACTATCCTTTCAGGAAGTGAGAGGAGACTGGAAAGAAAGGAAATTTTTAACCTATTCATCTACTTCCTTCTTTCTGTGCAGTCTTTTCTGCCTGATATATAGAAAACTAGGGTGTGTGCCAGTTAACACCTTCGTGAATGATAAAAGGTCTGCATATATGATAAAAGCAGGTGGGCACTCATCATGCTTTGAGCTTATGTTTTGTGTATGCTTCTTCTTGGTCCTACTCCTCCCTTCATTCTTTAATTTGTAGAAGCACGTAACACACAAAGCACTCACATAGCCAGCCTCCCAGTGCATATGGTGTAGAAGAGAATGAAGAACTAGTCACCAAAACACCTTCCATTTAGTAGTGCCTGCATGTAGGACTACCTTGTTAGGCACACTGACAACAACATCGTCAGGCACAAAAGAAACTTATACAAATCCACTTCAGTTTGGCCCTAATTTCTGAGAATTAAGTGTGCATTAAAGACTGAAAAATCCTCCCTTAAACTTAATTGAGAAAGGACACACTTTTATAAATATAAGCATATGTTGTTGCTGATGAGCAGATTTTGAATTTTGCATATTTGATTTGCATCAAAAAAGAGGAAGAAACACATGCTGCTGTGTGACTTCCATTGTAGCATCAGTATCATACTCTTCACTTCAGATATAAAAGCTAGTTTAGGCTGGGTTTTTTGGACATATAGGTGGGCAGTATCTGTGCTGATATTTTGCTGTATGATTGAATTTCATAAGGGACAGCTCCTAGCTGCTGATGGGGTGGTGCTGCATATGCCAGCTCTACCCTTGCATGGCTCTCACTGGAGGAAGCAAGAAGCATCAGCAGGTCTCTGAAAAGAAAACTAGGAATGGGAGCATCCTTGCTCAATGCATTTAAGGGGATTTAGCAGTCCGACCTGAACTTTTATCACAAACTTAATCATATAGCTTGGTAGGATCAGGTCCTGGTTTTATTGCAATAGTGGAAACCTTGGGGTAAGTTAAATTATAAGATATAGTGAAACTATGACAGATTTGTCCATAGACACCCAACTGAAGGTAGCACTGAGGACTGCAACCCTATACTGCAAGATGGACACACAATGGGGAAAAGGAAAGCTCTTCATCCCTCACTCTCTCTACCCACCACCCTGCATAACCTCCCATAGCTTGAAGGGAAACAAGAAAGTCAGCATTTCGCACCCTCCAACAGCTTTGACATGACAGGTATGGTATCATCTTACCCACAGAATTGCCAAGGAAATCCGCCCTAGCAAAAGTGCAAAAGTTTTCAGTATAAGGAGGTGGGGTGCAAAAACTGGCTTCTAGGCAAAGGTTGAAATGACTCAATCTGAAACAAAATGTAAAGCAATTACTGCCTGGAAAAAAAAGATCATGCTGACATTTAGAGGCTGCTGTGATAGTATCTGTCCCTTCCCAGGCTGACATAAGCAGCCTTGATTTCATCCCAAAATGATTTTATTTTTGTTTGTTTGATATTTAGGATATCCTTTATTTGGATGTGGGGGGCAGCAGGATGGATTGCCTTATTTCAGCTTTTATGCTGAGAAATAATTGCCACCCCAGAAAGGTAATTACATATGCCATTGTTTACATGCATAATAGGCCTGGAAAAGCATGTTCTACAGATAGAAAAAAAAAGAAAATCCTGCTTTCACATCAGGGTGGAACACTATGCAAAGTGACAGATTGCCACAAATAGCATTCAAACCCTTGCACAGTAGTGGTTGATTTTTCTTCTGGGGAAGAGGGGGAAGGGATGAAGGCTATGGAATAGGGTGGAAGGAGGAAAAAAAGGAAGATAATTTTGTTCAACAGCCATAGTAACATTCACAGTGGTTTTTACTATCTTGATTGCTGCTAAATGAACCTGATCTTTAAGTTGTTTTTAAAGTCGCTGCCCCAAAGGGACATTTTCTGTTGCCATCTTGTGCAAATACCACTTTTCCTAAAGTGGCCTTAATTTGAATTGCTTTGAAAGCAGACCAGATAATCTGCTAGAATATGTTGTGGCACGATGCATCTCCCCTTTGTGCCCTTAGTACCACATAGAAAGTGAATTTAGCTCAGAAAAGGACAACTAGTCTCTTTTTCCCCCTCCCATCGTAATACAATGAAGGAATAAAACAAACAGTGTGTTGTGATGTCAAACCCATCCCAGATTTTTTTTTTAAATGCAAAATATGTATTTCTTCAAAATATTGAAAGTTTCAGGGTTGAACAAAGAAAAGAAATGCATATGTATTTCGATATTGAACCAAGCATTGTTAGATGCCGAAGCAATTCATAGCAGGGCTATTCTCTGTGGCAGTGTCCAGCAAATTGCATGAGCTGCTTGTTAGGCTTGACAACAGTGTTTTACCTAACAAAGGCCTCAACAGCTCAGAGCAGCAGAGGAATGTCAAAATGAGCACATTTCACACACAGATGTGTGACCATTATAGTCTATAAGAAGATGCATGGGGTGGAGGGAAGAGGCTGGATGCTGGGAAGGCTAACAGTTAGCAGTGGGGACATGGCCCTACTGACCACATTTAATCAACCTTTCTGTAAACAATTCAACATTTTCATTGTTCTCTAAAAACTAATAAAGAGAAACAAGCACTTTTCATTCATCTTGAAGTAATTTTCTGTCAGGTTTGAGCCCCTTGTGGCTTACAGCTTGTGCATTGCTAGCTGTGTGATACAACAACTATTTCAATTTATTTTACAAACTCTGGCCATTCACATGTCAGTTAGTGCTCACCAAGCCAGCATCTGAAATTGTGCAGTTAACGAGTTTTACAACATTTCTATCAAGAGAAACTGTTTAGCATAACTGACTCTTAAGGAGTTATTATACCTCTAAAAATCCATTTTAAGGGGCATTATTTAAATAAAATAGAAAAACGGTTCACTGCCTTTTAAAGGGGCTACAAAAAAAGTCCATCAGATTCAGTGCAGTAATCCTCAGCTTAAAGCACTCTTGAGAGCACTTCTGGGAATTATCAGCATAATGAAATGTTTTGTGAAATGTCCAGATAGATTCCTCTACTCAACAATTTTACTGCACTATATTTATTTTCCCTCCAGTTTTTAAAGAGGTGAATACTTTTTTGAGGTGATGATTCTACATTGTGTGGATTAACTGTGTGCATTTTTGTCAAGGCTGTAGTATAACTGAGGGGTTCAGTCTGTGCGTGATCTATATACATTTGCACAGCAAAAAAAAGAGTCAAGCCCTTTATGTTATTCTCAGCTCTAAAAGGGTTAAATCACAATGAGGCTTATGCAGATTTGCATTTCTCTTGTAGCACATTTTTCTTATACTTAACAACTTTCTTATCCAGCGGCACCTATAAAATGCTATATTGAAAATAATTCTAAAATTGCTCATTAGAGCTCATAAAAATAAAATTTGTTCTGAACTGCTCTGAAAAGGAGAAATTTATGAATTTTAACTTAATTAATAGATGCCTTTTAACTATGGGAACTAATGATCCAAAACTGCTAGTACCTGGAATCTACAATGGTAGACAGAGAAACACTGCAGAATTTATGTGAGTCAATCTCAGTATCTTAAACCACCTAAAGGAGTAAACCCCATGTTTACAATTTAAATTAGTCACCATTCCTGCCTAAAATGAGCAGTGGTAAGAGAAAAATTATATTACAGTACGACTACAGATACAGTAGGCACAGTATGCAGGTGTACGTATGTAATATGCACACAGATAGAGGCAACACATGCACAAGTTTTTACCCGGTGTTATTTGTTCAGTAGGACAACAAAAATGGTAAAGGGTCATGAGGGGAAGCTGTATGAGGGGCAGCTGAGGTCACTGTGCCTGTTCAGCCTGGAGAAGAGGAGACTGAGAGGAGACATCATCGCAGAGGAAGCGGAGGGGCAGGCACTGATCTCTTCTCTATGATGACCCGGAGCAGGACCCAGTGAATGGCCCGAAGTTGTGTCAGAGGAGGCTTAAGCTGGATATCAGAAAAAGGTCCTTCACCCAGAAGGCGGCTGGGGACTGGAACAGGGCCCCCAGGGAAGCGTTCACAGCACCAAGCCTGACAGGGTTCAAGTGGCCTCACAAAGTTCAGGAAGGGCAATCCTCTTGGGCACATGGTGTGACACTTGGGGATGGTCTTGTGCAGGGCCAGGAGTTGGACTTGATGGTCCTGATGTACCCTTGCAACTCAATATGTTCTGTGATTCTGGGATCAGTTGTATCTAGTGCCACTAAAAGCCTCGGTATTTTGTGTCAGCCAAAAAAGCTTCAGAGCTTTTACACTCATTCTAAGGCAGAAAGACTAACACCATCACCCCTTGAGATCTTTCAATAGATACTCAGTAACTTTCATGCACAAGACATCTAGGCAATAACTTGTGGTCTTGGTGCCATCTCAGAGCCAAGGTATAATCTCTCCTGAAGGATTAAGCTTTCCACAATCACTGTAGGCAGTGCCGCAGTAGTAGTGCCAAAGAAGCTGCCTCTCAGAATCTACTGAGACAGAAATTCATGTAGTATGACTTCCAGACTGGTAAATCTATGATTATCTACTATACTAAGTGAGATAATGGGCACTTTCCTAGCAGCTGAGCTACAGCTCAGTTTTGTAAGATGTCAAACACTTGGGCACTGTCTGTACATATTAAGTTTTAAGCAGTCACTGGCAGAGCCGGCTAAAGCAGTGGGCTTTTTTAATGACTGAAATCTTTATTGGAGTGGTGTCATGCTCCTTAGCACTCTGCTTAATGCCTTCATATAGCAAAACACATAAAGCAGGAGAAAAAGGAGAGGGCTTTAAAAATATGCTCAAATTTATGTTAGAATCAGTGGAAAACTTAACTATACTTAAATAATGTATGAGTGGTTGTGCTACTGAAAGGCGGGGAGAGATGAAAGCCACCAGATTTCCAGATACTAAAAATTTTGGATGGTGAAACTTGAAAGCACCCACTGTAAAAAAAAAAAAAAAAAAAAAAAAATTTGTCCAGGTCTAGAGAGAAAACTAAGGAGGAACAGACCAGAAGTGAATTTTGTAAGACTGATCACACAGACAAACCTAATAAAGGAACAAAGGAGTGAGCTGAACTTAATTTTAGTGACACTTTACAATTGTATATGCTCACACTTTGTTGTTAGCTTTCTGCATGGTCAACCAGTAGATGCTGCAGTGGGAGTGCTAAAGGTCTGCTGGTAAGAGGTAGAAATTAGGATAGGATACTCTTCACAGTCCTCCCATATTTATAGGATATGACTTCTCTTTACAAACCCCGCTTCTTTCTGCTTCTTGGCCCGAAGAGAGTTTTGATAGGAAATTCAGGGCTGCATCGCCAATCAAAGGCAACAGCAGGAGGCCTGAAATGAAAAAAAAAATGTGTAAGACATCTTCTGCTGTGTGCTGAGGCAAACACTTAAGTGTATAAGAGGTAGCTTGACTGCAGTCGTGTATTTTAACACAGTTAATTACTGTCATGCATTTCTCATGAGTTTAACTAATATGGCAGCAGGATTTCTTTGTCACCTGATTATTTATACATAATGTTGACCAAAATGGAAGCAAATATTTTTTGACCATGCACAGAGATTTTTTTTTCTGGAGTGAAGGTCTTTCCCTTCTGGGGAAACATCTAAATAAAATGACAAAAAAAAAAAAAAAGAAAAAAAAGAAAAAAATAAGATGAGTTTTAGGTATGATAGATTTATTTGTGACAAATGAAAATCCATAACTGATTTTTTGTGGGACCAAAGACTTAATGCTTGCTCCACTGATTTTTCATTTGTTTGTACAGGTCCAGCTTTTTGCTCAGGAGTTGTTTCATTTTTCTCTTTTCTAAAAGGACTTCTTTTGCCCTGCAAGTAGCATACACATCTAATTTAGAGGACATTCTAACAGGGCTTGGAGATACACAGGCTTGAAAGGGTCTAAGCTGGAGTACAGACAACTTTTGACTATTCCTTTCTGCATGCCTCTGTGGGGTAAAGTCCCTACAAACAAGCTGTGGATGGGAAGCACCTGGTTCATTAATTATGTTACTGAGAACTAGCTTGGCTATCCTTCAGCCCACACTGAAGTCTACTGAAGTTTGGACATCTCAAAGCCCTAACATATGAAAAAATGTTGTTATTTTAATCCTGTACCTATAGGAGCAGCCAGTCTTTTGGTCCATATTCCTCTGCACTGTTGGGCTAGCTAATTCTGTTCTATTCCCAGATAAACACTTCCATTATAAGGAGGCATGGCCAGTCCAGGAGAATGGTCAGTAGAAAGCTGCATAAATGAACTCTGCCTCTCTAGGGAAGTTGTTGTCCTTGTTAAGCCTTTTGCCCTTCAGAGAAGGCTTGGGAATGTTTAGCAACACCATGACTGAATTAAAAGAATAATGTTAATGGCAAGCGAAATTATAATTTAGGCTTAAGTATACAAGTATTCAAATTATAATTTAAAAACATTAAGTATCAGAGAAATAACTCAAATCTGAACACATGCAACATCAAAGCTGCTCCTGCATAGTGAAGAAGACATCTATATTCACAGTTTCTGTCCCTAAGTAGGTGACAATCTAAATGCCAAATTCCCTCACATTAAGTGGAGCTGTATATCAGGATAAAGAGATGAAAACCCATATCTGTGTGGTACATGACTATTAATATCAACAAGCTTTGTTTTAAATACTTCTGACCTTTGATAGGGAGAAGTAAAACATGATGAAGAAAAAGTGGGAAATTGCATTAAAAAATCAAATGTTTTCTTTCAGCTTGTCTTTTATATAATGACAGGTGACTTAGGCTGGATTTCCTTGACCTTTGGGACATGATGATGCAGTTATTTGCCATGAGTCCAAAATTTAATTCACAGGCTTTTAACACAGGCTCTCCAGCCTGTGAAGTTGAGTCTGCTTGATATAATAATTTCTGTAAGACCTGGACATGCAGCCTGCCTCTATTACTCCCACAGATGCATATAAAAACAAGACTTTACAGCCAGATTAGTCTTTTTTGGTTTCTTTTTTTTTTTTTTTTACCCTGGCTTCCAAGAAACAGAGCTTTTTTTTTGGTCATGGAAAGGTTATGCACATGTCCAAGGAAGTTTGAACTCATGAGTTAATTGCAGCTGATTTTCTAAGGGAATGGAAGGGATTGTGAACCTAACAGCACAGCAAGAAACTCTGCACTGTATACAGTGACCAGGTATATTCAGATGACACAATGTGGTTCTTTCCTATCCCACTGACTTCTTAATATCAATGTAAATTGCCAGGTATTCTCCCATTTGTTTCTGAATAATTTCTGGACCACTCATTTTGCCCATGGTCCCCTCATTTCTCTTCCTCCTTTCAGCCAAGTCAAGCACAACTGAACAAAAAGACTAGTTTCAGCCTCATGCTCTTGCTGTAAAATGCAAGATTAAGCATGAATTCACAAAAAGTCTTGCTACTTCATCGGCATGGCGATCTGCTCACTTTTAAAATGATGGGATAAATAACTCAGAGGCCCGCGAACTAAAGCGCACGTACCAACAAGACAATTTACATTAACACCAGTAACCGGTATCGAAAACAACCGTAGGACTCTTACATGGAAAAAAAAACAGGAAACCGAAGAAATCCAGAAAAAATGTGTCCCGTGAGTACACAAGCAGGAGTAATAAACCAAAAAACAAAACATAAAAACTTGTGGTGCAGTGCAGGTAGGGCACCGGAGCGAGAAAGGACAAAAGAAACCTTACCACAACAACAGGTTGGAAACCTTGTTGTGAAACCACACCTTTGTGAAACAACGTTTTCTTTATAAAAAATACTAATTAAAAAAAAAGAGCACCAGGGATTTTAATAAAGAAGGTAATAGAAATCAAGAATCTTGTAGTACATATGAACAAGAGGTGGCTTGTGGGGCCCAGTAAAGAAGCTCCGAAAGATTAGAAGAAGACAGCAAGACGAAGAAAGAAGAAGAAGCAGAGCGCCGACGAGATCGAACAGCCAGGAAGATAGGAAGACAGAGTGCAAGAGTGAAAAGACGTCGACGAAGAAGAAGAAAGGAAGAAAGAAGTAGAGAACGAAAAAGCAGAAAAAGAAGAATAGAAGAGAAGAAAGAAAGAAGAAGAAGAGAAAGAAAGAAAAGCAATGAAGAAGAAGAAGAGACAGAAAAGAAAGAGAAGAGAAGAAGAAGAAGAAGAGAGAAGAAGAGAAGAAACGAAGAGACGAAAAGAGAAAGAAGCCGGCCAGCAGAAAGCCACGACGCGCGAAGACGCCCAGCCAGCAAGCAGCAGACAGCCGACCGCAACAGCAAGAAAGAAGAGAAAGAGAAGAAGAAGAAGAAACGAAGAAGGAAGAGAAGAAGAAGAAGAAAAGATAGAAGACGCAAAACGAAGAAGAAGAAGAAGAAGAAGAGAAAGCAGACAGACAGACGCCGAAGAAGAGAGAAGAAGAAGAAGATGAGGAAGAAGAAGAAGCAGAAAGAAAGAGAAAGAAGCAGAAGAAAAAGAAGAAGAAGCAGACGAAAGACGAAGACGCAGAACGAAGAAGAAGAAAACAAAAACAAAAAAGCAGAAGCAGAAGCAGCAAAGCAGCGAGGCGAGGGCAGAGCCGAAGTGGGCCCTCCGCGCATCACCTCGGATGCTCTGAGTCCCAGGGAGACTCCTTGGGGGGCTCAGAAGTCCTGGAATGTAGCCAAGGGCACCTGGTGGCTTGATTTTGACCCTTTCAAGGGTCGTGCTATCAAAGCATGAGGGTATGGAAGTTTCAGAGGTTTGAATGGTGTCGGGCAGGTGTTTTTATAGAATAGAATATAGGTTTTAAGATTTTGGTACAGGGGGGTCTAATGGAGGCAAGATGGAGGCTTCAGGCCCGACCTCGTGGCTTTTCTCCTTCTTCTTGTCATCCATCTTCTCTGTGATGTGTGCATTTTAGCTTGGTTCATACTCAAAGGTGCCCTGTTTAATAACGGTGATGGGTATTGGAGACAAAATTGTACATCTCACATACGCAATTCTCAGTATAAGAATGTGCGACCGCCCTACAGGGGCAGAGAGTGCTTGTGGCTTGCCTTGCTGGTCAGCTCTCGGCTGGGCAGAACAAAAACCTTAGAGATAAGCTATAATAAACAACCTGAAGACTGAACTATAGAGGAGTCCAGACTCGTCTGTTCATCGCGGGCTGCCTGCGAACCGTCCCACGCGAACCACCCTACGCATGTCCGACAGAGACACACAGCCGATCGGACAAAGAAGAGGAAGAAGCAGCAACAGCATTGGAGTTTACCTTCAGAAAATTCTCTGAGATGCAATGGTGTCTAGTACAAACTCTCCTCTGCCATCAACTGCTTTTGGGTGATTTGCAGTGGATTGGACATCCATGGGGCAGTCCTGGAGTGGGGTCAGCCCTGCAAGAACTGTCAGAAATGGAATTGGGTGGAAGAGAAAAACTGAGGTTTACATGTCATTCTTTAAGAGATTTCTGTCATCAAAAAGTCATCCTGGCTTGTGAGAAGCTTTCAACAGCACGCTGACAAGGAGATGGAGCCACACTTTTCTGAGCTAGACCAAAGCCTTTGTCACCTCAGCTGGCATTGGGACTGCTGAGATACCTTTCCTCAGGGAGGGGAAGACACTGTTTGTTTGGTCAGGGCCATATTCTTCAACTAAACTAGTATTTCTACTTTCACTGAGTGTAGGATTCACATACTTTCTCTGTGGGGAGTTTTCTTCATATGCGTTACAATGGGTTGACTGATACAGTGAATTTCTTGGGAAGGTTTGCAGTAGGTTTACAAGTCAGACAGAAGCCCTAGCTAACAATCACTTGAGCAACAAATAATAACTTTAATGTACTGGAATGCTAGTTCTTGATGTTTCAGGAGTAGTTTTTATTTATCATTCTGCATGTCACCTACTTATCTCAGATGATATTGTTAGCTGTTCTATACAGATGAATTGCAAAACTAAAAGTCTTGCACTTCAAACAGATATTTGCATTGTGAAATCCACAACATCTTCAAAGTAAAAATTTTAAACAGAAGAGAGTGTGGACACTTGACATTGCTCCCATCTTATAGTCAGTCAAAGCCTATAATCACAGTCACATTGTGCCATTGCTCATTGACAAATTCTGTTCTCTAACAGAAGAACCTGTTAGAGACCTAATGTAAAGCTAGGGAGGGATCTGTCCCTGTGCTCCTGAAGGAGGTATGATGAGAGCAGTGTCCCCAGGCAGGGCCACTCCCTGTCCAGTTCCCGCCGTTCCACACTCCCTCCTCCGATGCATATATACTAATCAGATGAACTGCGGCCGCTGTCTCACGTGCTCTATCCCACAAAAGCCGGCACCCTCCTGCCTTCCCCGTGGGTTTGGCCCAACTTCCTTCTTCTCTGTCCGTGGACAGCTGCCAAAGGGTACTTCAGTAGGCTCCTCGTGCCCTATGCTCTTTCGTGTTCCCAGATCAGGGGAGCGACCACGAGACGTCGCAAGCTTTCCGGCACACAGTTTGTCACTGTGTTGTCTTCCCCCCCACAAGTCCTCGCAGTCGCTTCATGTGCTTTGGAACATAGTTCAGCTGAAGGCCCAAACGTATATTTCAAGATTCACCTGTGGCTCTACTAACATGGGCATTGCGTCTGTGTTAGAGCTTGAGCCACAGGTCAAATTTAGGTTTCAACCTTTTATAGATAGGTACTTCACCAGCGGTAACCACCACACAACATGTCAGGACCCCCCCCAGAACCAGACCCCCAACCCCAATAGTGATTCCTTCTGTACAACAAGTGTACGTGATTGTAAGTCGTTGGCTTCTTTTTTATGGTCTCGGGAGGGAGGGCGCGTGGGGCGGGATGGGCGGGCGAGGAGGCGGGAGGGCGGGCGGGCGGGCGGTCCGGATGGGAGGGCGAGGGCGGGGCAGGGAGGGGGAGGGAGGGCGGGAGGGAGCGGTGAGGGGGGCGTGGCGGTCGGGCGGGGCGGGGCCGGGCCGGGACGGAAGGGTAAGGGGCAGGGAAGGGAAGGGGAGGGGAGAGGGGCAGGGGAGAAGGGGACAGGGCCGGGCCGTGGGGAAGGGCACGGGAAGGGACGAGGGACGGGCAGGAGGACGTGGAGAAGGGGTCCGGGCAGGGGACGGGCTGGCCGGGCCGGGAAGGAAGGGAAGCGGCAGGGGTCAGGGCCGGGCACGGGCCGGGAAGGGAAGGGGAGGGGATAGGGACGGCGAAGTGAAGTGGAAGGGGGAAGGGGAAGGGCAGGGACGGGGGCAGGGAAGAAGGGGCAGGGGCAGGGAAGGAAGGGAAGGGAAGGGCAGGGAAGAAGGGCAGGGACGGGAAGGAGGCAGGGGGAAGGGAAGGGAAGGAAAGGGCCGGGGAAGGGAACGGGGAGGGAAGGAGGGAAGGGCGTGGGGCGTAGGGACGGGGAAGGGGATGGGAAGGGGGAAGGGAAGGGAAGGAAGGGAAGGAAGGGAAGAGGGAAGGGAGGGAAGGGAAGGGAAGGGAAGTTCTACTTCCTATGTTCTTAGACTTCTGGAAGGTCCGGGAAGGGGAAGGGAAGGGACGGGAAGGCAGGGCAGGGAAGGGCCGGGCCGGGAAGTGACGTGGCGGGAAGGGGGCCGGGAAGGGGAAGGGACGGGAAGGCGGGAGGACCGGGGCCGGGACGTGGAAGGGAAGGGCAGACGGGTGGCGGGCCGTGGCGAGGAAGGGCAGGGAAGGGCCGGGCCGGGGCAGTTACAGGAGGGGGAAGGGGACGGGAGGGACGGGGAGGCAGGGAAGGGAAGGGGAGGGGCACGTGGAAGTGGATCGGGAAGGGGGAGGGAAGGGAGAGGGACGGAAGGGAAGGGACGGGAATGGGACAGGGAAGGGAAGGGGGGAAGGGGAGGGGACGGGCAGGGGAAGGTCCGGCGAAGAAGGGAAGGGAAGGGAAGGGAAGGGAACACGGGCAGGGGAAGGGAAGATGAAGGGGAAGGGAAAGGGAATGGCATTGGCAGGGCCGGATCGGGAAGGGCAGGCAGGGCAGGACCGGGAACGGGGCAGGAGAAGGGAAGGGTAAGGGGCCGGGGGGGGCATGGGGCCGGGAAGTGACAGAGGGACGGGCGGGGGCGGGCCTTCCGGGCAGGGGCGTGCCGGGAAGGTAAGGGCCGGTGCAGGGTCCGGGGCCGGGGCCCGGAAGGGTGCAGGGAGGGAAGGGCCGGGCAGGGGTGGCCCTGTCCTGCCGGGCCGGGTCCTGCGGGTCCGGACTGTCATGTCGGGCCGTTCGTGTCCGGCCGTGCCTTGCCTAGGCATTGGACGGGACGGCCGGGGCAGGGCATGGCAGGTCCGGGCCGGGCAGTGACGGGCCTGGCAGGCCAGGTCAGCGGCCGGGGAATGGCCGCGGCCGGTCCCGGGCCGGGGCCGGGCCAGGGCATGTCATTTCCTTTCCTTGCCTTCTTTCCTTTCCTTTCCTTTCTTCCTTTCCTTTCCTGTCCTTTCCTCCTTTCCTTCCTTCCTTTTCCTTGCCTTGTCCTTTCCTTTCCTTTCCTTGCCTTTGCCTTTTCATTGCCTTTTCCTCTTTCCTTCCCTTTCTTTCCTTTCTTTCCTTTCCTGCTTTGCTTTCCTTTCCTTTCCTTCCTCCTTTCCTTTGCCTTTTCCTTTCCTTCTTCGTTTATTCCATTCAACGGCCCACAAATTAGGCCCCTTCAAAACTAGGGCCCACATTTCCCCTTCACTGGTGCACTCGCTCTGTGCCACAGGGCTGTCTTAAAAGTGATTTGCCCAGTTGTCTTGGGTATATATTCCAGCTCTACATTGAACTACTCACAGATGCAAGGTATGCTACAAATTTATCCCACCACATAGTTCTGAGATGCTGTAGGTACTTACTAATGCAAGTTTTTCTAAATGACCTCTCAAAGAAATAGGACTAACTTTCTTAAACATCTTGATGTTTTACAGAAATATTGTAGTGCTGCCCGTGTATAAAGTGTGCATCCATTTGCCTGACTTATTCTACATGTATTTTATTAAAATTATGTGAATGCTTCATGTAGATTCTTAAAGAAATATATTTGTGTTTATACTTATTTATAAACTTGATTAATATATTAATTTTTGCAAGATTTTTATATATGTGCTCTTAATAATCTTATAAAGTGATAATTTAATTTTAAAATGGCAGTTGCATTAGTGTACCTATTGTTCAGTTTAAGACAGTGCAGAAAATAGTATACATCTAAAAAGTCAGGGGGTAGCAACCAAATGTGTATCGATTACTGAAGTAACCCTTTTTAAAAATCACAGCTGGCTTTCTAATTGTCTCTGTTAGATGCTAGAGACTGTTAAATATTGTTTACCACAGAATAGGTCCACTCAGGGTGTAAAAGGGGAATGTGTGGCTTTCTCAAAGTCCTGTGCAATAATTCCTATACAAACTCTGAAAATGGAACTGATAATATGTCAATGATTACAATACAAAGAAATTAATATTACAGCTAATTTTCTCACTGAAATCTAATCCAGGGATTAGCAACAATGGGAAATCTGTTTTATTTGCATTTAATTTGTACCTTCACACTATTATCTCCCATGTTTTAGTTTCAGGAAATGTGGTTCAGGCTATTATAACCACATTTCATGCTGCAGTTGCACTGTTATTTGAGCTCTATGCTAGGAAATGACTTACTGAAAAAATAAAGCCAGCATACTTTATTTTAATTATACTAGAGCTGTGTCTAAGTACAAAAAAATAGTACAGCATATATTTAATATGAAGCATGGATTAACAGTTTTACGAGACATAAAATCTATTTATATCATTTTCTATTTACAAATCAGTTATATATCTTTCAACAAAACAAATGCCTATAGTGTAAAAATGAATAAGGAGAACATCAAACTAGCAATCATGTAAGCAGTAAATAACATCTTAATTGGCCTGGAATGCTGGAGCTTGATTTTTTTGGAACTAGGTTTTATTTATTGATCTATATGGCATACTTATCTTTCCAGTGATTTGTACAAGTCTATACCCTTTCCTCAATATTAGATCCATGTATGGCTTTATACTGCAAATGCCATTTTGGGAAATAGCTAAGTAGGAGAAGAATCGTTGCTTCTGGAAAAGCCATCCATTTAAAAACTTTCACTGAAGCAAGAATAACTTCACAGTTTTTACACTTTGTCTTCTGATAAAAAAGAAGGGTCAGAAGGAAAGGGAAGAAATGCTGCTATTATGCAGTTGCAACCCAATGAATGCTTCAACAGTCCTTTACTCTTTGCTGGTTTGGCAGTGACAAGAAAACAAGGAAGGATCCCGAGCGCTGGGAAATGTCTTTTAAATGCTCCTGCCTATGTTCCTTCTGCCAGTGAGACTAGCAGGCAGAAATGGGTATGGTGGGCTTTATACACGGTCTGCAATCTCTGGATTTGGTTCTTCTCAGGAGTGTTTGTGCAGATTTGTTCTTAACATCCACACTGTACTTCAAGCCACACAGCACTTCACCCCATGCTTTTCACAATACCATGCAGCTGAGAAGGGGTAAATTCAATCTTCCTCCAGCAAGGTGTCTGCTGGGGAATTCTTCCTCTTGCTGAAATACAGGTGCCTGCTGCTAAGTCAATATACTAGAGGAAGAGGGAAATTTATCAGTGACTCTCTTCTTTCTTATAAAAATGTAGCTGAAAATGTCACTGTGCAGATACTGCTCGGTTGCTTTGCTTAGGATTGTAAAAGTCTTGTCCTTAAAACTGCTTCTGCTGTTAATGGTGGAAAAAAAAGTTTACAAACAGCACTGTTACACTTGCCCATCTTCTGCTTTTATGAAAATGGTGATATAAACACAGAAAAGATTGTGCTCTGATAGCTGTCATTGCTCTAGTATAACCTTAGCTGTCTGGAAATTAGCTAATTAAATTTTTTGGTGTGTCTTTTAGAGAATACATTTGCATTTGACATAATTAGTGGTAGGCAGATCCAGCTATATCCAGGGGGAATCTCAAGACAACTGCTTTGCTGACTATTAGTGCTTAATTTCTGAATGTCAAATCCCACACATCTTAATTTCTAGAGAATAAGCTCAATTGAACTTGCTGCCCAGTTATGCAAAAACTGTTCAGATAAAACCAAGTGGACACGAATGTAATGAATGTGGTTATTAAATTGTTTCAATTGAAAGAACCCTATTCTTATACCATCATAATGGGAACAATTTATCCCCACTGATCAGCCTGTCTCTTTTTTCTGAGCTCTCTTTGATCTTGAAGCATATTGCAGTGGTGTGTCCTATTGAAAAGCAAAACTGGGGCAATTTTAATGCTTTTGTACCTTACCAGTGCTCTATTTTTTCGTTGTTTAAAAATAGCTGTTAATTATAAGTGCAGTTTAAATGTCTCAAGTGACCCAGAAATGCAGGTTGGAATGAGACAGATTGTGTGTCTCATATAAAACAGATGTACTTTCACAGAGCATCCTGAATTCAGCCCTCAATATGTAACCTTCCCTAAGGTTATTTCAGTCAGGTATTGAGCTTGTCTAGCTTTTAGATATAAAATCCCACACATTTTGAACAATGAAGAGAAATCTTCATCTATATTTACCTCAAGAAGAAAAAGCCTCTTTTTCTGTGTGGGTGTATTTTGCTGGTGGTTGTTGATGGGATGAGGGCATTTCCCTTCGACTCCAGAGGCTCAGGAGACTGTATACCTAATTTAATCTCCACCTCTTCTGCCTCTTAATGTAATAAACCTCATGCCCTTAAAGAACATTTAGTGGCAATAAACTTCCAGGAGATTGTCTTATTTTGACTGGATTAAGCGCTGCACAAGTACCAGCCACACCTTCTAGATATAAAATTTCAAGCCTCTGTGTTTTGAGGGGCTCAAAGTAATTTTAAATTTTCTTTTCTGCCAGTAATTGCTTTTAATTTCTGTTTGTGATGAGGTTCATCAAGGGAAGTCTGAAAAGTAGGGTGCAAATAAATTAAGGCAAGACAATGATTTACTGGAGGGCCTGAACAAGTCAGTTATTTATATGTCTATTTATTTATATGTTGCTGGACAGCAATTTACAGACATTTCAATTCATTGACAAGACTTGGTTTCAACTTTCTGATTAGAATAGGCTGTCAAGTGCATTGAGTTTGCTGAGCAGTCCCATGTCCCTGAAGATCAGTGGAACACATTTCAAAGCTACCACCACTTCATGAAACTGAATAGGTTAGTGGTGAAGGAAACCAAGGATCAACCAAGCTTGGATTGTAGATTGAGATCTCAGTCATTAGGAGAGACTATAATCCAGCTAAGGGCTGGAAACTGCAGGAATAATTAGTCTGTGAGTGTGGAAGAACCTACCTCCTCTGGAGATGAGCAGCAAACCTGATCTGCAAGAATATTTTAAACCTTTTTCTCTGTTTTTGGCTATTAAATATGATATACATTTTTTTTTCCTTCATGTCAGCTAAGAATAAGGAGAAGAAAACCCCAAAGAAAAAGGAGATAATAATCCTTCAGGATATCCAACTTCTTTGGCTATTAAAGCTTTTTCTTAAAGGACCCAGAATTTTATGGCTCCTGTTCAGACACATCCTCATGTATCAGAGATACACACAACAAACAGAAAAAAATCCTCATTTGATAGTGGGAACAAGTATACTACTATGTTTTCCACTCTCTGGGAAATAATTTTCAATTCAATAGTTAGAAAATTTCTCCTGAATCTCAGAGTATGTTAAAAAAATATCAAATATTGCAATACTGGGAGTTCAACTTCAAGAGAAGCCACAGACCGCACTGTTTTCTAACATCAATCCCTCAGAGACCTCATTGATTATATCTGCCCTTTGGAACTTTCTATAACTTTTGTTATGGGAACAAGAATGCTTTCTTTAACTATTCCCACTTTTAACACTTAATGCTACCACACTGGAAAACTGCAGATTTGATAGTAGCAGGAATGATAGCACATATATATTGGAAATAGGAAAAGTGACATTTGGAAAAATTATTTATCAGTTATCACTATCTTTCCACCTTTGAGGACAATATTTTGGTGCATAAAGGACTATCAAGGCAGAGATGTCAAGAGAAAATTTACTATTAAAACTCCATGGCCTTTATTTTAGCCTCTAAATTTTCACACTTATTTCGTGAAGCACAAGGCAAGGACTGAGCCTCAGTTTAAACACCTGTACGAGTTAACCACTCCTTTGACAAAGCAGGGCAAACTCAGACTCAAGCATACACTTAGAATTGAGGGCTATCCTGATGTGGGATAGACACACACTTCAAAGTCCTCCAGCAGTGAGAACTTTATTTTGAATTTAGATGGATGTATTTTAACAGGACTCAATATCTTCTAAGGTGAGTTAAGCAGGGACAACAGTACTGCTAGAACTGTGCTCAGTTCAAGAAAGGTGGTTTGGTGATTTCAAGTTGATTTGGGCCAACATTAATTTTTGTGCTTTAGTTTTAAATTTCCACTCTCTCATGGGTGACAGTGACAATGTTACTGTACTAAAATGAATACAGTTTGATATATGAAGTAACAACCTTCATGTGGTATTTCCCAGCCCCTCCCCTGCCTTGCTCTCCCCCACTCCCCTCCCTCTGCACACAAAGTATAAGGCAATCAACTTAGGAAAGGTCTTCCTGTTTTTCTTTTCATAGAAATTGGCAAACCAGAAAATTTGTGTCTCTGAAATGAAAGAATAACTTTATAGAAGATGAGTGGGTCACAATGTGTGACGAAAAATGACGGAGCAACAACCCTCTAAGGAGGCAGAAGTCACAAAAACTTTTCTGAACTCCGTAGAAAAGACTGTGTAGGTGGTTGAAATAATAAATAGATAACAAAAGAAAGCAGATGGAAAGGTTAACAAGCAGCAGTGATAAAGGACTCTGCTGCTTTACATCTACTTTCAGTCCCAAACTGCTCTCCATTGAACTGCTGAACTGGTTTTATGGAATAGTAATTCTATTCAGATTTGGAAAAGTTCATGCAAATATACTGAGTTTTTGTGTTGGTAACATTAATTAGACTTTTTAAAAGTCTAAAAAGATAAAAAATGTTTCAGTAACTTCCTATTTGTCAGGTAAAAAATCCCACTGTGCCATTTTGCTTGCTGGGAATAGAACTGTTATGTTTTCTCCCCTTAGTTCAGACATAAAACAGAGCAGCTGTATGTTGCACATCAGACAGAACATATACATGCATATAAATGCTTTCTATATTCAGTCTTTGTATTTGCTTACATGAACTGCAATAAGTGAAATATCCCTCAGTTTCAGAGAGGGATCTAATGATTTAAACATCTATGATCCCTCCAATGAATCCATCTTTCCACTCAGGATTAACAAAGTTTTGCTGTCACTCTTTGTCTCATTTGAGACACTCCATGGCTGAGGGCCTTTGGAAGAGGTCTAGAGGAGTGGAGCAAGAACAAGGTCAGGGAAACACGATCCATGAAGAAACCTCAAAAGAGGCTGATTAGCCTCTAGAGGTAAAGACTGTCAAGAGATATGGTCACAATGTTCCCCTGCTGAAAATTCTGGGGCCAAAGAGAAGGGAGATTTGTCCTCTGTAAAACGAAAAATTTGTAGAAAAATTACTTACAGGCTTGAGCTGCAGGAAGGTGCAATCAGGCTGGATGATGCAGTTTTATGGGGGGATGGTTATGAGAAGACACTACAACTAAAATATGCTGAGGAGTTAAAGGCAGCTTACACAGAAATAGCTTGGGAATGCATTTGAAGTGTTTATAACCCTTTGTATTTTTTCCTGTAACTAGTCTTTACATTTCCCTTCCCAGTAATTCATTGCATTTCTTCCTACCCTAAGACTTCCCAATAAAGGTTTATTGTCTTCCACAAAACTGCAATTATCAGTGTGTTGCTCCTTTCCTCTCCTCCTTTTGCTGTACACTTTTTATTTCTTTGTGGCAGCTACCCATGCTGAGCTAATGCACAAAGCAAAATATGCTGAAAAACTATAATGTAAGCAGATAAAAGTGATTTTTGGTGGACCAAGAGCCTGTCTCTCTATCTGTGTTTATAAGTCTCTCATAATTAGCAGCTTTTTGTTTAACATTGTGTGCTTAAACTCCAATCTGATGATCCTAAAACTGATGCAAATGTTTCAGCTGAAGTAATACTCATCTGAGTTTTGTAGTTGTAACTGCTTAATTCTATATTTTCCTAATGAGACTACTATTTTGCTTTTATTTTTTGCCCATAAGTTCCTTGGTGTGCAGTGATGAGAAGCCTGGAGCCAATTTCATGCTTATGTTATGGTAATTCCAAAACTGTTTCATGTAAACTGAACAAACTCTCCTTACGGGAGGTACAGAAATAGGATCCTTTCCAGACAGTGTCCTAATGGGCAAAGTTCTTTTGTCTGTAATTCCTACTCTTTGCTTTCTTTGTCATACTTTGCCTCTTAGTCTGTAGTTCAATGAATTTTATTCTTGGTGATGGACACGCTTCAATAAAAATCAAAGCAAATATTCTGAATAAGGGTTTGCATAGTAGATAAGTCTTTTTTTTTTTTTCAAGGAGGAGGTCTTTCAATACAAGATGTAGAAGACAGATTTCATATGGGGTAGGCTTCCCATCACCAAGCTATTGCAGAAACAGGAGGGAAAACCACCTCTCCATCGGCCCTGGAAAGAAAGAACACACATTACATACACTGGTTGGTTGGTATAGGCTGTTTGTTTGGCTTGTTTTTTTAAATTTAGGTGCATGACTGAAATACTGGTGATAGTAACTCACATCCATAGAAATTTAAGGAACTGTACCTGGAGCAAATACCTTTTAGGAGAAATCAAGTCAATGATTATCTGTTAAGTTGTTCAAGCATTGTTGCCTCAGGCTTTGGGGGGAGACCAAGTCAATGGATCTATGACATGCTCCAATACTGGACCATACTGAACAACTTGTGCTTTGATCCAAAAAATATTTAGTTACATGCATATTTTAAAATTCTTATTTGAAGTGGATTTATCACATACTGCATAGTCCCATTTCCCAGGGCTTGTGCTTTGTGCTCCCACTTGTTTCATCCCATGGCTACTTCAAGAAGCTGCATAATTCTCCTGTAAATAATATTCCATTCAGAATAGCCAGGAATTTTTTGCTGCCCATATTTTGTGCCATGCTACCCTTGAGACAAACTGGTGTAAAGTTCAGGATATTTTTCTAGGTGTTAAATCCACACTAATCACTGAGGAGGTAGGAAAGAAGACATTCTTTCTGAATTTCTGTGATTCCTGGCCCTTTACTCCAAATCCATTAATACACAGGGATTTAGCACTATTGGACCTGCTGGTAGCCAATTAATTGACTGACTCTGTAGCTGGTGATAAGGAAAATGATTCAACTACAATTCAAGCACTTCATGATATCCTGCCCCGAGTCAACATTACATAGATTTCCTAAATTTCAAGATATAAAACACGTTTTCAGTCAAAAGATAAAAGCTTTGTGCACAGAAAATTGTAATACAATCCTTTATATTTTTATGTAAATTGAAGTTAGAAGACAGTTTTCTTCTGTCACAATTCCTTGCTGCCACAAGGGAAAATGTACTTACTTGGTGGCAGGAAAAGTAGTACTTCTCAGAGGTCAGTTCAATTAATACATCATTGTAAATTAACTTACTTTATTATGTGTTTTACTTGTGAATTTCATTCATAAAGTGTGTGTGTAAAGATGCAAGAAACATTCCTGTTCCTAAAAGAGTAGAGAAAATGTGGAATTTGTGAATTTGTTTCAATTTGATTTGCTGATTTGTACAGAAACCTTGAATCAATCATGTAACTTTTCTGCACTTGACTTTTTCTTCTTAAAAATTATGATAACTGAAGCCCAGAATATTCTCTAAAGGGGTTCAGACAGAGATAATAAATAAAAAACAAAGTGGTGCTAGTTCCAAAGAACAAGTTGAGCTTGGTTACTGAACTCCCATAAGATAAAAATGAGAAATTTTTTTGATTCTAATCATAGCTAACTGCAACAAAGCTGTGATGAAAGTAATGGAAAGTTTAGGAAGATTTGATGTGACAGTGTGAGAGAAGACTGAAAAGATCAAATAGATTAGAGGAAAATGGAATCAAAACTTGATCTTGCTCTCCCTGGAGTAAGTGGCAAAATTCTCATTGACTTCATGAAGTACAAATACCCATATCCAGAGGATGACCAAACAGAAAATCAGTGTATATATATATATATATATATATATATATATATATATGAATAGATGGTTTGGAGGTAGTCAATTCCTTAAGGTAAAGAAGTGTCCTGTCAGTGAAACTATAGTGAAAGCTCCTTAGAGCAAGCAGAGAAATTCCTGTCCCTATGCAAAAATTCTGACAATTTGGCACTGTACAGAGCAGAACAGATCAAAAAAGGCAAAAAATTTTAAAGATATCTACAACAACATAAAAAGAATTCATAAAAGCTCAGAAACCTGGCATACTATAGGACATAGCTGAAACCTAGAACAGTGTAGAAATTAAGCCTAGAATTCTGTAGAAACTATACCCAAGGTAAATTTTCTATCTTGCAATTTTAATGCAGTTTTGGCTGTCTTGCCTGAGAAGACAATTTTACCCATCTTCTGTTCTCATGCATCCATCATCAGGAAATGTTCTTTTCTGCCCTTTTCAGAAGGGTTATGTATAATGGATTTTTCCAGTTGTTGAGAGCAGAAGACATGGCAGATACCATTGTTAAAGATGTAATAAAAGGAAATACCATGTAATTGTTTCCTATGCATCACTGTTCGGCTTCTACATAAACTCTTCATTTTTAGACTAACTCTTGGAAGCTGTTGGTTTGTGTAGGTGTCACAGGAACTTGGATCTTACATGTGGAGCTGCTTGAAATGTGTGGGATTGCCACAAAGACAGGTACTTCCATAAAACCTCTGTTGCAACTTCTCTCAACCACCAGAATAATAACAACAAATGAATCAGAAACTTCAATCAGAGCACAGGGAAACAGATGTGTCCTCCAAAACATTATATTATTGTCTTTGGATTTTTTCCCTTTTCCTCAAAATTGCTCAAAAATTTCCTCTTTGGATTTTTCCCTTTTCGTCAAAATTGCTCAAAAAATTTAAAATATTTTTCCTAAGTATTTAACATCAAGAAACAGTTTTTTCAATGTAATTTGTACATTGAAGGAATTTAAAAAAAAGTCTTGTTTGGATGACATATAAAAAGGTAGTGATTATGCTTTGGAATTATATTTTTTAAAATGTTACTGTGAAAGTTTTCAAATTGTTTGTGGGGGAGGAGAAAGGAAGAATGGTTAAACTAACAGTTAAATAGAAACTACTGAAACATCTGAATTTTACAGTTTTATCTTTACCACAAAACCGTGGAACTTATTGTCACAGAGAATAGTCAAAGGTGTAACGGAAAACAGACAGGAATTTGATAAAATTTGTTGGAGATCAACTTGATAATTGAAGGTTAAAATATGCAAGTATAGATGATTCCAGAGTCTACATCTTGTGTGCATGCCCCGCTAGACTCTTCACAGGAGACTGACAGCTCAGGAAAGAAATAGCACAGTGCTTGAGTCAGTATAGACCTTCTGAATCACACTGTGCTGACTCTAAGTCCATTGAAACCTGAATATTGCACAGGGAGGTGGGTGCAAGGATGTCTGAGGAGAGAGTGAGTGGTGGAAAGTAATGATATCCTCAGGAACTTGGAAGAGGCAGAAATCAATATTCACTTAAAGAGTGTGTGGTACCTCAGGTGAAGAAATAAGCTAGAAATGATGGAAGGAGCTTTAAATAACTTGTTCACTGATTTTGAACGAGGTGTCTCCTTCCCACTTCCCTCTCCTCACCAACGACTTATAGAATTTGACAAACTTTACAAGATAGGGCAGGAAATATTCAAGGGAATAAAGGTGAAGTCTCTCCAAAAGCATGACATGCAGAATTTTACAGATGAAACACAGTTGAGGACACACAAACACTTTTTAGCTGGAGACAAACGCCAGCGTGCTTTAAGGGAACTCATCCAGTCATAGAAAGTACAAGACAGAAGCAAGGGCAACATTTTTCAGAGATCTCTGTACAGTTGCCAGAACATTAGACCTGCTCACAATCAGAAAGTAGAGATGGAAAAAACCTTCACAGAACTGTCTAATTTTAATTAGTTTTAGAAGAAATAATATTTATATTCAGGAGGCTTTGACTGGTATAAGCAAATCAGTGCCTCTCAATCAGTAGTTTAGGAAGAAGTGCTTTCTTAGATCCTCCTAAATATGCTGACATAAGAACCTGAGCATCCAAGAACACACATTTTGAAAGTTAAGGCAGTGCTTAACAGTGATTCTAATATTTGGAACGGTAAATAATTTGCTTTATGGATCTCTGTTTATGAACAAAAAGAAAAAAGATCAAAAACTACCTCGAAATAATAGAAGGTGGTAGGCATGAGGGGACTGATTTTGCAATTTGTGAAACCAGCTTCATGAAAGCCATGTGAATACACTGAAGATTGCAAGTCTGGGTCTGCAGCAAGAATTTGAAAAATAATGTGAAATCCAGATATAAATGGTCCTCAGTGCAATTCTCAGGCTAAAAAAATGATGGAAAAAAAATAGTAATTTTTTACAATGGTACCAGAGATATTTTCTAGTTTAAAATTTAAACCCTGACCCATCATGAATATGTCAGCTGGCCCACACAAACCTTCTTAACTTCTGCATAGCCCAGCTGCTAATCATCAGACCTGGCAAAGTCTCACATACTTCATTAGAGAAAATGTATGGGCTGAAACCTCACCCACCCAAAGAGTGAGATTGTTTTCCAGATTCATAAATGGGAAGGATCTGTTCAAAACTGATCCTTCTTAAAAACTTAAAAAAGGTAATCCATGTTATTTTTGAATGAACAGGTAGTGAAACAAGAAGTCATCACTCATGAGAACACTTGTCATTCTGATGTGTCATTTCTCTCAATTAAAATGAAGTTTGACTGAAATACAGGTTCATACTCTGATGCACCATGCAGCTGCACTGGTTTTAGAAGGCTGCAAGTCACCCGAGTTAGCCTAGGATCAAAGTTGCCCCCTGACTTTTGCTTTTCCTTTATCTATGAAAAAGACTTGTTTCCAACTTAGACTTAAACATTGTAAGATTTGATAAATGAGTTTTAACCAGAGGTCTCTCGCTAATTGGGGTGTTTGAAACTTCTTGTTTCAGATGAAACAGACCTCTTCTGAAGATATTTGGGGACTAAGACTTATTCCAGGAAATATTAATTAATTCAGTGCCTAACTACTTGGAGGGTAGCATCCACTGGCCATATGTTATAAGTACAAAAACTCTTCTCATAAGTACTCTGTCCTTTAGCATAATAGAGGCTGACTTCAACCCCAATAAAGATTTTTTTTTTTTTAACAGTACAGTTCTTTACAAATTCTTCATAACCATTCAAATGCTGTTGATGCTCAGAAACACTTCAGTTTAGGAGCACTGAATTCCACAAGAGCTGCCATGTACAAGCTGGATCCATGGTGGAATCCTACTGGATCTCCATTCTTACCCAACAGTAAATGGGGGAGTGAAGCATTCTTCACCAGGGAAGAAACAAATTAGCCTGTATGTTATCCTGAACACATACATGGTTGTGATTTAGTGGTTGTTGCATTTGAAGTGCACAGGAAAATTGGTGCTAATTTGTTCATACAATCAGATCTTCAGCTGTTGGCATTCTGAAGATGAAGATCAAAATAATTTAAAGTTGTAAGCATCTCTAAAAGTGCATTTTGTAAGATCCTTGCTTTTTTTTATTACTTATTTAGCTAGTTACTTTCACTAAGTATAAAGTAAAATAACAGATATAAATTAATAGAGAAGAAGTTAAATGCTTTCAGTGAGATAGTAATTTAAACAAAAGAGTTGCAACTAGAAATCGGAAAAAAACATTGCTTTCTTTAATCCCTTTTTAGGAAGTTTTAACTCCTTTTGACCATTCAAACTTCTGCCAAAACAGAACTGCTTAAAACAATACAAAGCAGGGCAAATACAAAATTTTTTAAAGCTATACTCTTTCAAGGATAATATCTGTTAGTTCTCTCTATGAAGAATCCTCTACTTCAGAGATCTTTCTTAATTTTTTTATACAGAAAAGTTGAACTTATTTCCAAGGGACCTGTAACTTTGTTAAGGATATGAAGGTAATTGGATAATACATTTACCATTTAATAAATTGAGAAATGTATTTCAGCAGTGCAAGTAGAGCTTACTCAGCACTTGCCTCCCCAGCTTAATAGCCTTTCACTTTCAATAAAAACACAGAAGCCCTGGTTTCATATTATACTGCAACACACTTCTTGCAATTGATTTGAAAACATGAGCAGGACAGACTTTTGCCGGAAGTGATGAGCATAACCAGCCCTGGTCTCACTGCCCTGCAGGAAGCAGGAAGGCAGGAATGGCAACCAATCAATGAATATGATTTACTGTGCCAGACGTGTCTCAAATTGCTGGCCAGATGAAACACATTTAGAAGCCTGCCCACTGGAGAAACAGGCACGGGCATTATTTAATGCCAAAGTTTTTTGGGAATGGGACCTAAAACATCTCCTGTGGGAGGAAATGTGAGAGGAAATTGTCTGCTACTCAGAAAAAGTGAGAGAGAATTAAGCTACGAAGTTGAGGATATGACTGGTGAGGAGAAAGTTTGCGTACAATATGTGGAAAGGAAAAGAGCTGCTGCAGTAGGATGTATCAACAAGCCAGCACAGATAAGGAGGAAGCAAAGCCTGTGTGGAAGGTAAACAGCTCACGATTGAAAAGTGGAGCCTTGCCAAGAATAATAATTTACAGATAACTAAAGAAAAAAGGGTTAGCATAAATATGGGAAAAACTACAAAAGGCTGAAAGCAGACTTAAAAATCTCCATTAACCTTATGATTCAGTGCATTACAGTTGACAGTAACCAAGAAGAAAGACAGATATTATATAATTAAGTTCCAGACAATCTACTGTTCAGTGAGTGTTACCAGTCAAATTTTTAGGTTAACTTGGGCAGTAGAGATTGCTTTCATCCCAGAACTATGTCACAAATTCAGTGTTTGAAACTGCCACTTGTCAAGAAAAGTGGCTGAATACTACTGATTCAACCAGTAGTATTCATGGAATCAGCAAAAAACTTTAAAAATCTCACATTTTTATGAAAAGATTCCAAAAGAGACAAAAGTATTAATGAAAGACAAATCTTGCATAAAAATATGTCTTCCAGGTCAATATTAAAACATTGTGAGTAAGCTTTTAATATTGTACCAGATGCTGCAGATGAAACTGGTAACAAATCCCTGGAGTGCCATCTCAAATACTTTAAATTGCAGAAATTGGGTGTAGGGAAAAAGATCTTACTTTTTTATCAAAACAATTTTAAAAATGGCAGGAATGGCAGGAAGTAACCTATAGAGCTCTGTATATCTCTATGCCATGCAATACCTGCTTTACAGTTAAAAAAAAATGAGGCAAATGGCATAAAACATGGTACTCTGACTTCCCTCCACCCCTCTATGACTGCTCACTGGCGAAGTCCTTTTGCATCTAGAAAGCCTCCCAGAAGAAATAAATGTTATTAAGCATGATTCCCTTAGGATGTTAACATAATTAAACTGAATCGTTCTCTCTTCTAGGACAAGACTTTTGTTTTTCACTAAACTAATAGGAGAATGAGCATCCTTACAGTATTTTAACAGGAAATAATGACAGAGACAATTTCTCCTAATATTTCAAAGTACCACAGAGTAACAAAAATCTGCAAGGTTTGAGCAGCTGAGTATAAACATACATACATTCTTTTAAAATACAACTTTTGACATGGAAAATACACCATTAGTAAATGGATCCTTCTTCCTACACATTCTGATTTCATTGGTGCTTAAAGGAAAGTTTAATTCATTTGTCTCTGGAGGATGAGGATAAAACCACTTTCTGACACACACATCATTTTTTTGTGACATCTTAAAGAAATGTAGTGAAGAAAATGTGAGAGTGTGGGCATGTCAGTGTCTTACCTAACACGTCCCAAACCCAAATGTAATCGATAATTTCCTATTAAAATGATATACTAAAACAGCTTATTTTTTGTGTGTGTTGCAGAGGGAAGGTTTGCTTGCATAAATGCTTACGTAGACATGCTTGAGTTCCTTCATACTTTTTGCCTATTCACTAGGGCAACAGCTAGAGGCAATCAAATGGTGGCCAGTTGTACAATGCTCCTTTGAAGAAGGTTTCACAGAAATGACATCTGTTGTGCATGCAACCCATCTTCCAAGAACTAAAAGATGTGTTGCTAACATTTCACTTCCTCCTGCAAATCTCTAGGTTCCTTAAATTCCGTATGTATTCCATCATAAATAACATAGTTTTCTTGACATAGCTTGATTTTTAAGAACATCTTGAAATTCATGCATCTGGGCTGGATAAGACATTTCTTCATCTCTAGGGCCTAAATAAATATTGTTCTAGGGGAGATGACTCTGAATCAGCAATTGAGAAAACGGAGCCTGCTGAAGGCAAATGTATTTCTTATTTCTTGGCTACAGTATTTACAGGTGAGGTGTGAAATTTTCACCTTAATGACATGGTATTTGCAAGTAACTCAAAGCAAAATATTTGTGCTACGTTCTGCTCATTTTACTCACTCTATTAGTCCTACCACCTTCAAGGAGGCTGATGCCATGTACACAGCAAGTGGGATTTTGATCTTTTTTCTGTTTCAGCCTGCTGCAGTTTGGCTTTGCACGATGACAGACCAGAGAGAAATACATTCTCTAAGTTTAAATGGCATTGACTCTCCCTAGCTCTAACTATTTTAATCTTCAAGTTGGTGATGAAATCTTGTACAGCAGCTTTGTATCTACAGCTGAGGCTGGTGTTCTGTTCCCAAAGTCTACCAACAGTGGAGGAGTCCCATTTTCCAACCTGCTTTGGGTTTACCTTGTTACCTTCCTGAAGACAAAACTTCACTGCTTCATTTTCTGCAGTGTCACTGGTAAGACGATATAATGGCAATATTAAGGGGTTTGCAGGCTAAACTAGACAGCACTGCTGCAAGAGAAATCAGAAAAGCACCTTCATTTAAATAAGCAGGAGGGAAATGGTTGAATCCATACACAGCCAAGTATTGACAGAGAAATGTGTATTTATAAATGTAATGAGACCAGTGGCCACTCAGTGATTCCCACTGCTAAAAAGCACCTGATATCAACACCTGATATCAACCTTCTGTAGTAGAAAGGCCTGTGTTGTGGAGACCGAAGACACTTCTGAGGAGGGAGTTCTTGCCTCAGAAAGGCTACAGCCTTCTTATTAAATAATAATTTACAAAAGATTTTAACCCCTGTGGGTTTCTACAGCATCTCGACATAAGTTGTCAAAGATTTCTTTTATAATGCGCTTTCCAATATTAATCTACTTAGTCAATATCTTACACTTCTGCATATGTATGTGACGGTTTCTAATTTCAGCTTTAAATATGTATAAAATTTATTCTGACTTTCCTATTACAGTGCTCCTCTCTTCAATTTTCAGCAGAGTGACTGCAGTGGGTGACTATTGCTAGGGCACATTGAGATAAGAGCAACTGCTGCTGAGCCTTTCAGTAGCAAGTGCCTCTAAGCCAGAGCTGTACTGAGCAGCAGCTTGGATAGGCCAAGGCAGCTGACTCAGGCAACAGAACTTGGAAGATCATTATAATAAATGAATTCAGACCTTGAGTGGGCTGACAGCGTCGGATTTACAAATCCCTTCTAAAACACACAGGACTGATGCTGTACTTTAATTAGCTACCTGGTTGATTTACAACTTCCAAAAGTAGATACTGCAGCATGCAGAGGTGCTGAGCAGCACCTTTGCAAGAGCCACTTTTCAGGCTGATGAAATCACTTCGGGTTTCCAGGTTGGCTGTTTGTTGAGCCTACAGTATTTGGTGGCTTCTAGTACTGAATTTTTTGTCTTTTTTAAATAAAGAGTTTCATTCAAAGCTTTAAAGAACCTTGGCAACACTTAGGTGAGTACAGCTCACAGTGCAAAATGAAAGTTAGAGCACTAAATGCTCCAGGTGTGTCAACAACCTGCAACTTTGGAGGTTTCAAAACTCCAAGGTGATATAATCAGTAGATCAGTTGATTTGTAAATAACTCTGCATTATCTAATCTGATCTTAATTCTAATCTGAATTCTGCATTCTAATCTGAATGCTGCATACTAAAATGTTAATGGGCTTTGGGGTCTGATGAACTCACAAGAGTGATACCAGCAGTGACAGTCAGAACACTATGATTTTTTCACATACACATCCGAGGCACATGAAAAGAAAAGAAAAAGTACTAAAAAAGGAATAAAGGAAGAGTGAAAGAGTAAGGGGAAAGGAAGGGGAAAGGGGCAAGTTGGACAGAGGGGGAGAGGTAAGAGGAAAGATGTGAGAGATTAATGTAGGAAATGTGATGTAAAGGCGCGGCGAGGAAGAGAGGACGAGGAATGGAGAGGAAGAGAGGAGCGTAGATTCGCGAGCTCTGATAGGCGGCTGTAGAGAAGTCAGTCTCGGAGCGTCCGATTCTATTGCTCTGCGCTTCAGCTTTCGCTTCTCTTTCTCTTTCTCGGACTGCTCTCGCTTCTGCGTTCTCTGCTCTTCCTCTTCTCTGCTCTTCGCTTCGCGTCTCATTCACTGGTCTCTTCTGCTTCGCATCTCTTATCTGCTCGTCTCTGTCGCTTCTCTTCTCTTCTCTTCCCTTCTCGGCCCCTTCCTCGTCCTTCGTATCTGCCCTTCAGTCCCGGTCCCTTGTACTTTCCGCTTTCACTGATACGCCCTGCCCTGTCTACCAGTCCACTTCACCCTTCCTGTGCCCTGTCCCTTCCGTACCTTCCCATTCCCTTCCACGTCCCTCCCTTCCCTGCGCTGCCCTTCCCCGTCCTTGCCCGTCCCTTCCCGTTCCCTGCCCTTCCCTTCCCTTTCCCTGTCCCGCCCGTTCCTAATGCCTTCCCGGCCCGGCTCCTCTTCCCGTTCCCTTCCCTGTGCCCTCCTGTCCCGGCCGTCACCTGCCCTTCCCTGGCCCCGTCCACCTGCGCCGCCTGCCCTTCCCTTACCTGACCTTCATCCCTTCCCCGCCCTTCCCTTCCCTTCAATTCCCATTGCCCTGCCGTCCACTTCCCTGCCCGGCCCGGCCCCCTTCCCGGCCCTTCCCGGCCCTGCCCCTGCCCGGCCCAGTGCTTCCCGTCCCACCTTCCCTTACCTCTGCCCGTTCCCTTCCCCTGCCGTCACGTGCCCGTGCCACGACTCGCCCGTGCCCGTCAAGGTCCCGCCCGGCCTAACCCGAGCTGCTTGTTTCTTTAACAGGAATAGACTGTACTAAAAATCTATAGGCACATTATTATCTTTCTCCTCTTTTTCCTTATGAACCTTATTAATACCCATCTCCTTTGCTGGCTGAGCATGTACACTCTAAGGAGAATACAGACCCTATTAGGCATCCTGTCTTCTATTAGGCACCCTGCCTCCAAAGTCTTGGAGCCTTTGAAAAACAGAAGTTTGACACGAGCTTGTGTTTCGATACTTGTCAACATACACATACTGATTAAAAGTGCACCATAATTGAAGCAAAAATACAAACTCACTTTGAATTAGTGATCATCACTGTTTTTTAGATCAAGTGTTTCATGGTTAGGAGAAAAGAAAGATGACAGAAAAACCACAAAGTGGATCTGCAAAGTGGATATTGCTTAACAAATCATATTGAATGTGCTTTATCCTCTCACTTAAACACTGCTGCAGCTGTTGACAGGAACACGTATAACACATACCAATAGGTTCCTGTATTAGCAGGGGAACAATGAACTTAGAATGCACTATCTGTGGTGGCCCATCCACTCCTGTACCTTGAGTTTGCTTCTTGCAAACCTGCTCTAGCAGAAGGGTCCCTTTGGAACTTTGCAGAATGAACAGCGGACAGTGGAACAGGAACTTTTCCCAGAAAGCCTTTTTCCTTAACATGTACACACAGCCCCTGACAGGATGATGTGCTCCCCTCCAACAGCATTTGCGTTGCATAAGCTCTTTCAACAGTTTTTAAACAGGGAGGGAAACACAGTCTGCTTGTCAAACACCAACTGGACACATATAAAATACACTCAGGATTCTGCATAGTCACTGTATTTTATAAAGAATTAAGTTTCACACTCTCTGTGGGGTCAGAAAGCAACAACAAAAGAGAAGCCTCCTTCTAGGATCGTGTCTTCAGCACTGAGGATTATCACACATGCAAATAGTGCCTCATATATGCTGCTTTTTGATTCTGGGTTAAACTCAGAACATAAATTATGTCAATCTGCTGATATAAATCTTCCAGAAATCATGGTTGTCTTGAGTTGTATGGCACATTATTTTCCCTAACTGCAGGTACATTTGAATTCAAGTAGGCTGTCAAATAAATATTTAAAGGTGAAATGTACAAATGAAGGCAAACCACATACACTAAATGCTGATGTTATGCATCATATTGCATCACATATTGCATCAAATATTTTCCATATTGTAAGAGCCAGAAAATTGTCATGCAAATATATAAGGGTGTAAGGGTGTTTTGAGTAAAAATAACACATGCCACCATCAGAGTGTCTTGAGCTGTGAAAAAAGATCTCTCATTTGAAGAAATTATGGTTTAAAAATTTAAAATATTTTCCAGTTAAAGATTGCTTCCAGGCCAGGATTATGCCTCTATTTTTCATAGTATTACTAATGCCAGAAGAGGCATAAGAATTAGGAATCAATTAATTATTAATAAATTGTAATCATATTTGAAGACTGTGGAATAGAGAAGGTATGTAATCAGAATTGTCTAGGAATAAAGATGAAGAAGAAATTGTTTAAAAATTAATTTTTTTTGAGGCTGTTTCTTTTGTGCTTTTTGATCATAGGCTAAGTTACAGCCATCTGTCTGTTTCTGCATCTATCTAAATATGTGCCTGAATATATTTTTGGAGGTTATGTCTAATTTTCTGGGCCAGCAGAAAGCCACCTTCTCTCTATATTCATTCACTTGTTAAAACTTCAGATAAAGAGGTCAAGGTCATAAATATACTAGCTTGTAGACTAGGAACTGTATCACAGTAACATTCCCTTGTTGAGAAAAGCAGGCATGAGTTTTTCTATGTGATTCATTTATTTTTAAGTGCATTCAGTTCCATCTCTCATCCTTGAGAATATTTTTAAGCTATCCCTTTGTTTTAGATCTTCCTGAACACAAATTTTTGCCAGTGCCAAGAAAACAAGAATAGGTTTAAAAATGTTGCTTAAATTTTGAGTGCCCTGTACTGTGTTTCAGATGTCCCAGGGGGAAATTCTCTCAATAGATTATTGGGACTAGAATCAGTCCAATCACAAATACAACTTGATTTTTTAAAAAGGAAGAATAACTCTTAATGAATTGCATTAAACAAGGATTTTTGAAATTTCAAGTTCCACCTATCTTGTAGAACTAAATTTTACTTGTTAGCTAAACTGTTCTCTTTGGTATAAAATAAGGATCAATTCTCTGTTTGTAAACAGTCATTTAGTATTAAAGACTTTCATCACCATAGATGAAGTACTGAAGTTGCAAGATTTGCCTTTAATTTAGTTGTGTATATCAAACATACCTGAAATTAGAAAAAAAATTATGGAGATTGAAATTTCAGTTTTTTAAAGCCCACTAGCTGGCAACCTTCATGGCTTAGGTATCCAAACCTAAGGACATTAGTGGTTCCATTAAAGAAAATGCTAGCACTACCAAGCAAAAACCATAACTGACATTGCATCCAAAGTTCTTAGTGATAGAGGCATAGCAGAAGTGAGAAATTAATTAGTAAGGCATTCTTCCTCTACAGTTCCAAGCAGATCACTGAGAATCAATAAAATTGTTTCTGACTTCAAAGGAGGACACTATAAAGGACTGGGCACTAGAGGGTCATAGGACATACAAGACACACAATTAGGTGAGTTTACAGTGAACTTACAATGCATTGGGCTGTGCTGTGTGAAACTCGTGCAACATAGTTGTTTGCAAAATCCACAGCTTAGTGGCAGCCAAGCCCACCAAAAAACCACTGTTTGACTGTGCTAAATATGCCTAGAAAAGAGTGTTTCAGTGCCAAACATCACAAAAGAAGAAACTCCAAGAAAACACATTCTATGGGGTACGCAATTATTTTGCTGTACAATTTCAGATAATTTGCCAGTGAGATTTAGGCATAAGCAGACCAACGGTTTTTAAAACTTCAGTTCAGGGCTGGTAGAAGCACATGTTAAAATTAAGTAAGATAATAATCCGCTTATCTGCAAAGCTCTTTGTTCACTCACTTCTACATAACAGCTTCTTTTCTTGAAAGAAATCATAGCAACTGAGTGTTAGATGCTATTTTTATTTTGCAAAATGAAGCATAATTATTTAGAACATTTGTTAAAAGAGCACTTTCCAACCTAAGAAAAATATATTGCAGTACTGACATAATATCTGCAGATATTATCTCATTCTGAGTAGCGTTGCCTCTGTATATATTCAAAATAACATTAACCAGGGATATGAATGACCCACAATTGTGACTTTGGGAGATAAAAAGATAGGGACCTATCAAAGACCAGAAAATACTAAAAAAAAACCCCATAACCCCTGTGAGGCTGCTGGGTATAGGATGTTATTCTGAGACTCCATCACCTTGTTCTGTAACTGTTTTATAGTCCACAGGCCAAAACAACACTAATTTAGTTTTGATATACATGGTCATGTAGTTCCTTGGAAAATGTTACTGCTTTTATTTGCTAAATTGGGAAGAATGCCAAATCATGCATGTAACACCCCAGAACATTTAAATGCTAAGGGTGTCACCAAAAGTTCCTTTTCTGTGGGTCACTGCATGGGAGAAATACAATCAGATATTCTCAAGAGGTCAAAGTGACACAAAACTTTACTGGCTAAGTACAGAAAGTCAAGGAACTTGGTGAAGGATCTAATACAACATGCAATTCAACATCAAATAATTTTCAAAGCATTATTTAAACCTAGGTTTAAACCTTTAAACCATTTCAGAGCTACAGTATTCAAAATGCTCCAAGAAGAGAGTTGGGAAGGAGGAAAAAGGGAAAAAGACAGAAATATATAGAAAAACACACACATATCTACAAGCTGCAAAGGGTGCCGTCCGTCAGGGAAGGATAGGGAAGGGCGACGGGAAGGGGAAGGAAGGAAGTCAGGAATGCGGTAAGGGGAAGGAACGGGAGGAAGAAGGAAAGGAAGGAAGGAAGGGGAATGGAAGGGAATAGGGGGAGAAGGAAGGAAGGACGGAAGGAAGGGGAAGGTGAAATGAGAAGGAAGGAAGGAAAAGGGGGGGGGAAGGAAGGAAGGGGAAGGAAGGAAGGAAGGAAGGACGGGGGCGGGGGGAGGGGAGTGAAGGAAGGAAGGAAGGAAGGAAGGAAGGGAAAGTGTGAAGGAAGGAAGGAAAGGAGCAAGGGGAAGGAAGGGTAAGGAAAGGAAGGAAGGAAGGAGGAAGGAAGGAAGGGGAGGGAAGGAAGGGAAGGAAGGACAGGAAGGAAGGAAGGAAGGAAGGAAGGAAGACGGAGAAGGGAAAGGAAGGAAGGAGGAAGGAAGGGAAGGAAGGGGGAAGGGAGGAAGGCAGGAAGGAAGGAAGGTAAGGAAATGAGGAAGGAGGCAGGGGGGGGGGGAAGGGGGGCGGAGGAAGCAGAGAAGGAAGAACGGAAGGAAGGAGGAAGGGAAGGGAAGGTAAAGGTGAAGGGAATGGAAGGAGGAAGGAAGGAAGGAAGGCGAAGTAAGGAAGGAGGAAGAAGGAAGAAGGAAGGAGGAGGGAACGGAAGAAGGAAGAAGAGGAGACGGAAGTGCAGGAAAGAAAGAAGGAAGAAGGAAGGACAAGATAGGCAGGAAGGGGAAGGAAGGAAGGACGGGAAGGAGGAAGGGAAGGGAAGGAAGGAAGGAATGAAGGAAGGAAGGGTAAGTCAGGTGAAGGAAGGAAGGAAGAAGGAAGGAAGGAAGGATAGGAAGGAGAGGAAGGAAGGAAGGGAAGGAAGGAGGAAAAGGGGGGGGGGGGGGGGAAGGAAGGGAAGAAGGGGGAAGGGCAGGAAGGACGGAGGCAGGGACGGAAGGAAGGAAGGAAGTGACAGCAGGAAGGAAGGAAGGAAAGGAAGGAGGAAGGAAGGACGGAAGGAAGGAAGGAAGGAGGCGAAGGGGAAGGGAATGGAAGGAAGGAGCAGTAGCCGGCCGGCAGAAGAAAGGAAGGGAGAAGTAGGAAGGATAGGCAGGCAGAAGGAAGGAACGGGAGAATTCCTTCCTGACTTAAATTCCGGCCTACGTTATATAGCGGTACCTTACTTCCATGCTCATTCCGTCCTTCCTTCCTTCCTTTCTATTCCTTCCTTCCTATATGACAAATGTGGTATTGTTTGTGTGTTCAGCCTTGGCCTGGATTCACTGCTAATATTTACAGTCTGTGTATCACGGTGTATGCTGTTACTTCAGCATTTTATTCAGCAAAATAGAAATAGAGGTACAAATAAAGAACCAAATGTGAAATATAGCCAGAAGGTTTCAACAGAAATAACAGCAGGGCTACTTAATCTTTACAGCATTTGAGTCGGTGACATTGCAACTGACAAGGTTTCTGCTTTGAGCATTTAATTTTGTAATTTAAAGTACAATTCAATACAACATAAAAGGGTGGAATGTCCAATTCAGTCACACACATGAATCTAAAGTGGTATGAAGTGTATTTCATCATATTTTTCATTTTAATATATTAGATGCATACCTGCCACATCCATGTAAAAATAGTTGTACTCAGGCAATAGTATACTTTGAAGATATCTGAAAATTAACTAATATTTCATAACAAAATTTTTTTTAGTTCACTGAACATGTTAAAATTTTAAATTCATGTCAATTTCATAACTTGTACTGAAATTCAGATCTAGGCATATGAGTACAATTCCAAAATAATTCAGAAATAACTGAAAAATTTATTTGGTTGAGGAATCTTTGTCCTGTATATTATGATATTCATCTTCAAACATTAAATTACACCTCATAGAAGGAGGTATTAGAATAGATAAACCAGATATGTGAATGAAGAAGTCAAAGTTTTTGAGTGATTTGGAATAAAGAGAGGACCATATTATTATCTGTGTTTGTCTTCAGAATACAACAGTTTGTCACATTAACTTTTGATTACTTACATGTGTGGTGAAAAATTATTATTCTCAAGCAACATCATAATCCCCACCTCCTTGTTAAAGACAATATTATTACTACATATGGTTTCCATTTATGAACTCTGATGATGTAGAACCTGATATAAAAACGAAATGCCTGGGCAGTCTTGAAAGGTTTGTCTGCATTCTATTATGAATAGAGAGAGAGATTATTTACTGGAAATAACAAGGCAATAACTTCATGGCATTCATGAAGGAAGAGAATGGGGTAATATTCCTAGCCTGCTACACCTCATGGTGTCTCCAGCGATATCTAATCTCCCTGTCTGACCAGGTCTATTGTAATATCACTTAAAAAAATCAGATTAATTAGATTTAATCCTTGTTGAAGCTGGTATATAATAAAATAAAGTCCAAATTACAGAGGGGCTATTTAGTGAAGATTCAGCATGAACTTCACCACAGGTGGAGATGTCCTGGCTGTCTGACTCTGTGGCACCTATGTAACAGAATATCTGGACAGTGCAGATGCCTGAGCTATAGGAGATAAATGAATTTGCCAGAGGTGAATCAACTGTATCCATTGGCTACACCTACTTTGTGTCAGCTGCTCTGTCTGTGGGAGTTTCCCATCCAAAAATCCATTGCCTCTCTGACATGGGAAGTAGGTACTGTCACGTTCAGTTTGATCTTAAAAAGGATATTCAGAAATACATAGCAACTTGCAAAACAATATTGCTTTAATAATTGAATGAAAATGCTTGGGTCTGTTAGCCTTAGACAGGAGATGTATGAGAAGAGATGCTATGCAAACATACAATGCAACACTTGCTCTGGAGCATACAGACCCATGCATTTCTGTTCTCTTTTCCGTGTTAGAGGGCACTTAAATAACACCAAAAGGTGGAAATGAAAGAATGAGCAATTAAAAAAATTATTTCGCATGAGATATATAAAAACTTTGTAACCATATCACAGAGGCTATTGGAAGACAGGAAAGTAATAGGATTAAAAAAGGATTAGACATTTTTATGCATATCTGGAACAGTCAGGGCTATAATTTAAGATACAAAGCATTTTGGAAGGACTATTAAGCCTTGCATTCAAGCCTTATACTATCCTCTGTTAATGAAAGTATTTCTACACAGACTCTTGCAGGCAGAGATGCCTGGGTCTGATGCAACCCTGATAACACAAGAAATGAAACAGCTTCTTGCAATTCAGGCCAGCTAGAACATCATGGAACCGAACAAGGGAAACTGAACAGAGCTGCTAGCTTACAAAAAAAGTGCAAAACACAGAGATCTAACACTTTGGTACCACTCTTGGTACCACTCTCAGGTGGTCCAAAGTGCTAGAATCACTTTTGTAATGGTGATGTTCCTGTGCTCTAGTGTTCCTCTTTCCAGTTATATCTTTTCACAGACATCATTCCCATGACATTTGGCTCTAGTATCTGTGCAATGTAGTGTAAAAACAGAGCTATCCCAAAATTTAAGAAAGCACTCAAAAGGTAAATACTACTGCATTATATTTACTTTTCTTTCTGATTGCTATAAAATTTATTAATGCCCCTTTTGCATACTACTGCAAAGAAAAATAGCTGCGACAAAAACCACTAAATTTTCAAAACTTGCCTTAAATTTTTCAAAAATAAAATTAATATTTAGTTGCTTGTGTAATTTATTCTCACTGGGCTTTTCCTGGAGGATTATTCTTGGAGTATAGACAAGAAGACTTTTTTCTTGCTCCACATTGTTAAAGTCAATTGCCTGAATGAAAGGAGGAAATTTAGTCACACAGACAAGAAAATAAGTAATGTGTAACTTGTTTTCTAGGTTTGATACCATTTCCAGCTCACTAGTCTTACTGTATAGAGGATAGGCACTCTGTTTCTCTGTAGGTGGTAAAGAGTGATTATTTCTTTCTGTGCATGATCTGCATCTCATCACTGGAACTCAACAAAGGCAATGACTGACTTGTGACCAGTCTGAACCATACTTTTTCCTGCAATCCTGTCACAGGTGTGAAGGTAGAAGGAAGAAACGTTTGTGATATTCAGTTGTAGGCTTTCAAAAGATATGAGTGTTTCACCATGCTCTTTGACAAGACCAGTTCTCTATAGAGCCTCTAAAATAACAATTAAATTTTCAAAAAAATTGGAAAAATTTGGATCTTATATTCCCTAATCAACTCTGTAAATATCAAAAAGTCATGAAATTGTAAAGGCTGGAAAAGACCTTTCAGATCTTCTAGTCCAACCACAGGTTTTAGGCTTCTACACTGTCTTGGTTCCTTTGCAGGAGGACCTGACCTGTGTGCTGCATACTGTCATTAGAGTGGGATCAACTTCACATTTAAGTTAACTCTGATATACTAAAGCAAACAAAAATAATTTACTTTTGGGATTTATCCTGGCCTTAGATCTACTGCACTGTGTTAACAGCACATGGCATTGTACTATTGACTGATCACATTGCTGCTTCATAATTTCTGTATTGCAGAATTAGATAATTTCTTTTGATTGTTTTAGATATAATATATGCATGATGATAAAAGTGATATTAAAGAATTATACCATAACTATGCCTTAAGGTAGATGGGGCTTTTAATATGGATGTCTTATGTACAAAGGAAATTATGGAACATGAGGACTTCTTCAGTAAGTACTGTTTTTGTAGATGATAAACCAGAAGCCACAATAATGAATAAGTGTGATATATGGAATTTTGTCAGTTTACAATGCATTCAGTTCAAGCTTACAGCTTTAACCTGTCAGGGTTAGGACAGTGCAATGGTTAAAATACTAAAGTATTCCTGGGATTCTGTTACTGCAACTGTTTCAATCTCTGTCATTAAATTGGGACAGATATTTTCACTCTTCAGTGTTTAATTTCTCCATCTAGAAGATAAGAGTAGTAAAACCTTTTTACTTCGCAATGCTGAATATATATTGTATAAAAGTCTGTGTATGATTTGAATACCATAATAACTGGGAGCAAACAATTTACTGGAGACATATTTACTCAAATCCTCAGTAGCCTTGGCCAAAACCATGGTGGGGAAACAGTCAGCAAGGTCTGACTAACTCAACACAGAAGCATCCCAGAAAAAAAGAGAGCATGATAGCAGAAGAAGACAATAGATTTTCTCCCTGCGAACTAGATAGTATTTAAATGCAATTCAAGAGAAGGCCAGAATTGCATTAGTACAAATTTGGGTAGTGTTGACCTACTGGTGGATCATCTGTGCCATGTGGAGCATCTCAATCATCAGAGCTACAAAAGATGACAAACATGAAACCTTTCATGACTTCCCCCCCCCCCCCCCCAAAATATGGGCATATTTGGCACACTTGTTCAGGCAGCACCTCAGGTGTGGATGTGATGAAATACCTTGCTTGTAGTCAGACTGCTGGAGGAGCATGTTCACAGTAAATGTCCTCAGTTTTATCTCAGTTGCCAGACCAGACTTTTATTCACGTGTACTGATTAGGACGGATTAGAATGTCTTGATGCTTAATTGACTGTAACACAAATATAAGAAGTGGTGGTCTAATTTCAATTTTTACTGGGGCCTCTGCAGCTTGGTAAAGATAAAGAGGTGTTTAGAAGACCATGGAAGAGATTTGTACCACATATATAAATATCCCAGCTGGACATAAATAACAGTTTCCACTGTGCATTTGGCCACAGAACAAAGCTTTATGACAAAGCCCACAATTCTCATTTTTCTACTTCTTTCATATAAGTATGAAAGAAGTAGAAAAATGAGAATTTTTCTCATTTTTACCTGCACCAGAGGTGCAGGTAAAGTGCTTGCAGAGCAGTAAACACTGTCAAAAACTGCTGTTACCAAGGGAAGCCTTTGTGACCACTACCTTGTGGGGATCTGAGCTTCATTTTCTCCAAGTGTACTGCCACAATTCATAGGAAATTCTTGAATGTAATGATAGGCAATCTTTTGGTATATGGGGAGGGAGTTACAGTTTACAAGTAAAAAAGGACAGAAAAACCAGAAAACCCTCAGTTTGGTTACAAAACCCCCTTTTCCCTCTTCAGAGTACTCATTGCTTTCTCACAGATTAGTGCTTTTCTTCCTACTGTTGCTGGATACAGATAATACTTTTCTTGGTGCAGCTTCTGGAATTCACTCTGCTGGTGAGCTAGCCCATGGATTTTACCTTATGCTAGATTATAGAAAATTGCCTGATTTTTACACACCTCTGGCCAAGTACCACCTCAGTAACCCAAATAAAATCCAAAATAATACCCTTTGTGTTGGTAAATACAGCACAGAATTTGCAAAGCATTTTCAGGGTGGCACCATAGCAGTAAACTGAGTTAGCTATTCTAAATTCATATTTAATAATGAACTTGTTTTCTATTGGTACCAGTGTTTCTGTTTTCTTCTATAGCATGTCATAAGTAGCAGAAATGTTTCTATACCTTCTTTAATAAATATTCAATAAGCATGTCTTGTACATCATAGCTTCAGTTATGTAAACTTAAATCTGTCATCAGGCAAACTATTATATCAAATTACTGCATAATAAAAAAAAATTCCTGATAATTTAAATTTACTTATTTACTCTTGTATTAAATACAAGCAAGAATTGTTGCAGTTTTTGGCTGTAAGACTGTGTGCAGGTCAGTATTGGGAAAAGTTGCAAGAGTCTGGTGTTTCAATGGCTTTGGCAGATGTGTATTCCTCTGACTGTATGCGATAGAGATAATGCACATCCAAGGTAGAGTAAAAATTTATGTCAGATGCAAATGCCTATGGCATCATATTAAAACAAAGACACTGTTTTTCAAATGTGAAAGGATTTCCTTCCCAATTCTGCACTGATCAAAACTTCTATCAGAGTAAGGTAGGAGATCTGAGCAAAAGAAACCCACATAAATGTAAATCTAAGCAGAGAGAATACATAAAATAAATGATTCTTAGTTGAGTACAGTTCTCCAAAATAGATTAAAGGATGAGGTCACCTAGTTCCTCAGGACAGCTTCTAAAACATTAAATACCCTGGTGTTCACTGTCAGTAAATGTCTTGATGGAAGCTTCTTAAAAAAGGGGAACCCCAACTGATCAATTCCTCTGGAAAAGTACATAAAATCACAGAAAGAGTTTAAAAAATAGTAATAGAAGAATAGGTTATTTACAAGTCAGTTTTTAACCAAAGGCCAAATCTCCATCTGCTGATGTGGAGTGGCAGTTCTTTAAACCTTAGGCTAACATATAAACTCTCAAGCTTTAAATAATTTTCCTTTGAAATGGGGAGTTTAAAACCCTTAGTAAAGCATGTACATGCAGCCTTTACATTGAAATCTAAATCAGAATTGCTTGGTCTGCAAAGAATTTTGTATTGCACACTGGGGTGAAACATATGCTAAAGGCTCTATATGATTCAGCTCACCTCCCCACATAACCTAGTATTTTTTAATCTTTTCACTTAGCAAGAACAGAAAGATCATGTGTAAAGATAACAGGGAAAAAAGACAGAATCTAGAAAATGGCATTTTTGCTTTAGGAGTAAACACGGGGTGGCTAAATCTGATTGCTTATCTCCAGTTTTATAGCAGCTTTGCCATAGGCCTGTTTAAAGATGATCTTCTTTCCTGCCATTGGCATGAGTCAAAAAGTCTCCATTTGAATGAGCATATGTCCCAGTAACAAGTCCTAGGGGTGCCTAGTGCAAGTAATATCCCAGTCCCTGTAAATGGGACTAAATGGCAAAAATGACTGATGCAAACCATGAAAAGGAAGATCTTAAACAAAGACATGGAGAAGAGGATGGCAGTTTGTTATAGAGGCATCTATTATCCTTTTCCAGCTTAGAGTTAATGCTCTGTCAGAAAACCCGGTTGATGTACAATTCAGTTTGCATATACATGTACACTTCTATATGGTTTCTTTGCATTCAATAGCAAATTTATTTGGAATCTAATGGACTGCTAATGCAAAGGTCACTTCCAACCCAGTAATTATCAAGTGAAAAAACAACAGGTATTTATTGTTCAATTGATGGGAAATATCCAAATAGGTTGCCTTTTATCATTAGAAGAATACATTATCACCTTAGAGGTGATAGGTTGTTCCTCATCTTCTCTTGAAGTATAAACTGTAGTTTTACCCAGCCTATAGCTCTTCTTAGATCAGACCACAAAGCTGACAAGAGAAGGGACAGTTATGGTCCAATTGCAACTGCACCCAGTGCTGCTGAGCTGTGCTAAGTTAGAACAACCTCATGGCTGATTGTGCAACAGCAGCAAATAAACAAGTGAAGCCAGACCTGATATCACCATCCTGCATTTAACCCTATTTCCAATACAGAAGCCACCACATGAGCTCAGCTCTTGTACAATACAATATTATAGAAGCTTTGAGTTTGTGATGCATGTGGGAAGGTGAATATCAGAAATTCAGAATGCTCTTGATTTCAGTCCAGGTTGTTTTGCCTATGGCATCCTTCGCTAGTGGTGCAGAAGCTGTCCTACTGTTGGCAGCAGCAGAGTTGGGAATACTCCCTGTGCCCGGTAATGCTGCATAAAAAATTAAGGATTGAATTAAAAAAAAGTCAGGAAAGGGGCTTTATACCCATTGGCATTCCCTCCAATGGGTGACAAATTAGTTTAAAAAGAAGAGCCACGATAAAAAAGATCAAAACCAGCAGCAGGCTGCAACTGACTGGAATTCAGCAAGGCTCAGGGGTAAGAATGAGATAGCTGTAAACTACCTTTGCTGCTCTCTTAATTTAGTGCTGATCTTGTTCCAGTTTAAATTGGAGAATCCTGACGGCTGCTCTGAGTTATAGGGTTTGCCAGCATTCTCAGGAGGTTTTCTTCTTTCTGCTGTTTGTGAAGTGAAAGTCACGCAAGGAAAGTACCTTGTGTCAATCACAGGCTGATATTTCTTTGATGCTGGCATTTACTGAAAATTCTATACTGTTTTAATATTTCACTGCTAACTTGTAACAGTGGCAATAGCAATTAAATTAAAGCACATAAAGTGTTTTCTTTAGATGTACCTTATCAATCCCAGTCCTTCCGTACATCTCTTAACAATTTTGCCATCGAAATGCCTAAGACATGATTAAAAAAAGGTGCCTGGTAAAACTCTTTATGCTGATGAATTTGATTCTGAGCACTCTATTTATACTCAGCACAAATGCTAAGCAATTAATTCTTAGCCATGACTTATGCCACTGGCAATTAAAACAGGGTCTGGCACAAGAATTTTTGAGAATAGAAAAATGTAAAGTCTAGCAAAGTGTTACGACATTATGCTACTTTTGATCCAATCAAAATAGGAACTATATAAGTGAAATAGATGAAGAAGGAAAAGAATTACAGACATGAAGGTAAAGGTCAGTCATCACACTCTTCTGTTGACCTCTGTATAATTTTTTTTTGATAACTTACAGTCTGCTTACCCATTGCCCTGCAACACATAGAGTGCTAACTTGATTATCATTAGTACATACAAATGAAATACAGCTTTCCCTTTGCTTATTTAATCCCTGCCTTGTTTTAGCAAAGAAATCAGTTCATTATCCAGTTTCAGGATTATACTCTAGTTCAAAAAAATCAGTGAAGCATACAGAAGGGTCCTAAAACCTCTGTGGTTTTAGGTGTATTCAAAAGGCAGTGATTTTGGTGTGGTTTAAACATGTGGTTCACTGTGTTTCAATATCAAGGATATTGTCAGGAGAGTGCCAGGATCCATATGTCATTGATTTGATGCTGCAGTTTGAGTAGTTATGCACCAGCATATCCTCTAGTCAGTTTTCAGTTGTAGCTTCTCGACTTCCAACAGCAAGGAAGCTGTGTTGTCTGACTGTTGGCATGAAAATTGAATTAGAGAATTTATCTTTGATGCTACTGCTAATTTCAGGATCTAAAATTTGGGGATTTTTGAAAAAATTAAATATACGGATTTTGTTAAATTACAGGAAACATTGGTTTCTAATTATTTCACAGGATTGTTTGTGGAGGCAGGATGATATGGGAATCACTTCCTTATTTGCAAAGTTGTTTTCTTTCACAGATGAAAAAAAGCACACTTAATTCACCAAACCCTTGTAAAAGTCTCTAAGAGAGTCAGTCTTCTAGAATTTCTGGTTATGTTTCTTATGGAAATAATTATCCTCTACACTTATATAGCACCATATATGTGAGGAAGTAAAAAAAGACAAAGAAAAGCAGATTCTTGAGATTTTGACAGAAGAAACCATAGGAATTCTCATGGGATTCTGAGAGCTGCTGAGCAGGAATAGAAAATAAAAAGAGTGAGAAGATATTTTTTCAGGTTCTGCGTTTTAGCGAAAAGAGAAGTTCTCTGGGGGCCTTCACTGAAACTTATCACAAAACTGAGATCTAGCTGTCCTAGGCTAATGACAGTCATCAATGAAAGTTGATTTTCTTTCAACTGGCAGGTTGAAAAAATAGCTAAAAGCAAGAGTGGAAAGATATATTATTTTTTATTTTCAGATTTTTGATTTGCTGTTACCCGATGATGATAATTTTGCAGCAAGTATTTAATTGATGCTAGGTAAGAGAATTTGCAAGGATGAGCAATCTGTCATGATTATGATAGTTCCAGGTAAATATATGAGGTTGAACAAAGAAATAATAATTTTTAGGATTCCCACTTAGATGGTAAGGAAACTCATGGCTTCTTGGATGCTCTACCTCTCTTTTGATGCCATTACAAATGCAACTTCTACATTGGCAATACATAAGAAAATAGTTTCCCATTCTTAAAATTTCTAAGTGTAATTTCAGAACCCAGATATTACCTCAGATTTTACAGTAAAAATAATTCAAAAACCAGGCATTGGAAAGTTGGTACTGCATTATTTCAAAGCAATTCAGTTTGTGTATGCTATAAGAGGTTTCAGATTTTTTAAACTTAGTGACTGCTGTCACAAGTATAACAAATTTAATTTCTTTACTTAACCATCAATCAAAAATTTACCTTTCCTAGAAGGATTCTGTTTTAACTCCACTCATTTTGAACAGTTTTCACAATGCAGAAGAGTTTGATGAACAAGTAAAATGAGAGATTTAAAGCTGAGCATTATTCTGAACCACATGGTTGTAAAGTAATATTCATGTACAGATGTGTTTAATTTAAAAATATTGTCCTACAGTCATATTTAGTGTCATATAATAGGTAAATTAACACCCTAAGTTTTGTTTGAGACAATTAACAAAAAATGAAGTTAAGTGGAAGTTAAGTTAAACAAAAAATGAAGTTAAGTGAAGGGAAGTTAAATGAAGTTAAAAGGAATTGATACACTTAAAAAGCATAAATTGATGCCTTAAAAAGCATCAAACAAACTCCACCTGAAAAATACAAAATACATACCACTTGATTCTTCCAAGGTTAGCACTCCTCCAACTGATGAAGAGCTAAATCAAGATGTGAAATCAGACTGCAGGTTTGGGTTGAGAGCCTTGCAGAAATGAGAAATTTTGTGTTTGGGGCATCAGCATCCTTATCCAGCATCACTAAGGAGAACTTTGATCCGTCCAGTCTACCTGATGTGGTGTGAATTCTCTCTAGTACACCACTTTTGGGGATAAACACAGTGCTCTGAAGTAGTAATCTTTGATATGCTTTGATTATTCACCCCTCCTTTTTTTTTGTTTGTACACAAAAGTGTGTGAGACTTGAGTAAGAACGTCAAGGATGTTGCTTTATCAGGCATGTGCACCTTCACCTTCTACAACACTGGAAGAAAGCACTGATGCAGACCTCCAGTGAGAGGTAATGCATGCTCCCCTCAAAAGCCTAAATGCCCATCATTTCTTCACTGTCTCTTTTCATTTTTGCCATTGTAGCAAACTGCACCTCTTACTTCCTTTTTTTCTTTTCATGATACCTAACTCAACCATCAGCAAGAGCAAATTATCAGTCAGTCAAGGGAATTGGCTTTCAGCTCCACTGAAGTGCCTAACCTTCTTCTCACCCATTTATGCTAGGCTTTTTTGGCCTCTGGAGGTGTGAGCTGTCATGGGACAGAAAGGCTGACATGATTGTAGGCTTTACTGACGGTCTGTTGGAGGGAACCATGCAAATTTTCACACATACTACATCATGTTGATCTGTGTAAGAAATAGAGGGTCATTTATCCCTCCACAACTGTTGTCTCTTTCAGTTTCTTTGCTCCTAGTCCTATCCTTTGATGGGCTCAGATCCTCAGCCTGCTTGCATATGTGTCTTTGTTTCTTTCCATGTTTAACCTCATTGCATGATGGCATTTTCCTAGAGGACTTTAATGTCGATCACAGGTCACTACCATGCTACCAAAAAATGCAGATCTCAGCATGCCTGTCCTTTTGCTCCATATATAAATGAACTAGTGTTTTGAGAACTGCCATAGCAAAATGAGCTTTCTTGATCTCTGATCTTTATCTTAATGCAAATCCTGTTGAATATGGAAACCCAAATGAAATTCTGAGGTGCCTGAGTACCTTGGACTCCAAATAGCAATAGCAGAAGAAGAAGGAACATCAGGACAAATAGTAGTAATTAACAACAACGGCACAACAAAACTCATCCCTTTTTCACCCTTTTTTTCCTATTTCTTAGAACACTATAGATGCACAGGTTTAACTATCAAAGTGTCAGCAGCACACTGTTCTTACCTGGTCATGATTTGGTTGTGAAAAGTCAGGACAAATTATAGCCCTGACATCATCAACTCCCTGAGTCATAGGAGTTGAGGAGAACTTCCTGACACAGACATATTGGAGAGAGGGACAAGTATGGTGAGGAAATACTGAGACAATAGCATGCTGGATTATGTAATAACATGCTCTGATTTAGGGGTCATAAACACAAGTGTTCCATTTCTATGCAAATGAGGTTGAAATATGGCCAATGAACCCAACATTGAGCTTCAAAAAAGCAATGAGGTGTTTTAAGGGCAGGCATGGTCTCTTTTCTGTATGCAGATACCCTGGCTTTGAGCATGAGCCCTTCACCTCATGTTAGGCAGACGCTTCCTGGGCTTTTTAATTCCCATGAATTGGTGGAATACTTATGGGTCTCCTCAAATTTTACTGCCATTTCTGCATATCTGTTAAGCCTCCTCATATTTTACAGTTATTTCCGCATATCTCTTTCACCTCACCAGATGTAGTGTTTCAAACCCTGGTGTTTCAGAACTGGAAGTGTTATGTCAACGTTATTTCACCAGCACTTCAGCATCATTACTGGAACCCATTTCATAGGCTTGGATGTTTCTGGAATTAATATGTGTAATGCAGAAGTTATATAAGGGATTTAGGTGTGCAATCTGAATAGCAAGAAGTACAGAAGACCTTCAGATGCACACATCTCAAAGGAACCAGGAAAGTAATTTTCCAATGTCATCTAGCAAATGTTCACCTTAGTGTCTTAAAGCTGCATGACCTGAGGTCTTCTGACTAGTGACATTGACTCCAAAAGCACCAAAATCAGTCATTTTCATCCTGTTCTACAGATCATAGGAAAAACCTATGGTTTGACCCCCAGAGTTAGGAAAGAGATGTCAGATTTTCTGAAACCGACATTATTTTATAAATCTAAACCTACCCAAAATACTTGTGCAAACTCCAATTCACACAGAAGTACTCTTTTCCTCATTTACAATCAGCTGTTTAGGGCATGTTTCATTTTTCCTCGCATCACATACATAAGAGATACCAGGTGCATTTGGCAAGACCTGAACCCTTTCTGCTATGCATTCACAAACATGAGACACCTTTGAAAGAAATGTTGCCTACTAGCAGGGGCCAACCAGAAAAAGTCATTTCTCATGCACCACACCAAAGAGAAGAAAAATATAACAGGTTCCGTTTCAAAACTTGTCTGGAAATAAACCAAATTTTTTATATGAATAAATAGCTACTGAACCCAAAGATAAAATGAAATTTTTAGGTACCCTCAACAGAAGAAAAATAATAGATCAGCTAAAAATTGATTAAAATAAAAAGAAAGAAAATGATATTAAAATATCTTTCAAAAGCCATAGGAATCCCTGACAAAAATAACTGAATTTGTTAAAATGAATAATCTGATAAATAATACAATGATGGTACTCCAAAGTTATCTGTTTATCAGATTTCTATTGTAAATGATCATTCTTCTCCCTATACCTCAGCAAATCTTTCCCAATGTTTTATGCAATTTCTCTCAGCTGATAAGTGACCTTTCCACATTTTTCTATGGCCCAATATTTCCTCATATTTCTGCCATAACTTTTTATGCAAACAGTCTGGAATTAGAAGAGCACTTTGGAAATGTACAGGTTCCTTTCTTATTTTCAGACCTTATTTTTAAAAACAAAATTTTGATGATTTCAGGTCAGCAGCACTGAGTCTTTGAATGGCAAATTCAACAGCCAGACCTGTAAAAATGATGCACTTGACAAGAAAACCCATATATTGTTATTTTAAGTGTATATTCACTTAATAGTAGCAACAACAATAACAACAAAAATATATGTGTTATTAAGCATTGTGATATGTATGAGTCTGCATGGCAGTTAATTCCTAGTTGCTTTTACACCATTTGCATGCTGGTTTTATCCACATTGGAAAAACAGTCTGGAGATATAAGGAGCTTGATGGTTCCACCTCTGTCTGCGTGCACAAATCACCTGGTGGTTTTTACAGATGTGACCACACCCTGCCAGAAAATCTAATTTTTATTTTTCTTCTCCTTCGGGTGAGCATTGTCTCCCGCAGGTTTTATACAGAATGAGTCATTAATTAAACCTGGATTCTTAGCTGGTGGCCTATTGCAGGGCTGTGGTCTATTCCTGCCTGTTCTGCTCCTGCAAACAATATTTTGGGGGATTTCAGGCAATGTTATTTTTGTGATTTCACATTTTCTTCACTTTTCCTTCTGCCGCAAGTATTCCTCTAAGAGACAGAAAGGGAAAGGCTCAGTGAAGAAAAACACAGCCACCTCCAAAGTGCTAAAACTGCAATAAACCCATCATCTTTAACAACAGCGGCATGAAAAGATAAAACCCAGGCTGCCAAGAATGTAGTAACCACCCATTCACTTTTAAATGCTCTCCACACTTCAATGCACAGACCTAATTACTTTTCTGCATTCCCAAATCCACTTTGCAGAGCTGCAATCAGAAACCTGGTGTTAAAATATTTTAGACTCTAAGGATCAAGACTAATTATGGGCCTAAGCTGCACCTCTTGGTTTCCTTACGAAGCAGTCTGCCCCCTCCCCCACCCACTCCACCCCCTTCCCTTCTTTTGGGATGTTTAAAAGCATGCTCCACTAGAAGAAAGGCTGTCCAGTCTCAGCCGGGGGTGAAGTAAAGAGAGAATAAAACAAAAAGCTACTCAGTCCAATTCAGTAAGCTTCAATGAAGCTGGTATATTTAATGTGGGCCCAGGGTTTGCCTACAGAATTGTGACAGAATGCAATATTCTCAACAAAAAAAGATGTGTTTAAAGTCAGGCAAGGCCCCATAAAGCTGTTGTTGATGTTTAAGCAGTACACCGAGGTATTTAGCTCTAAGGGTTTCTAAACATTCCAGCTGAGAATAAAACCACAGCTTTACAGTAGCTTCTTAAAGGTTTGGGGGGCTGGGAATGTTCCCTCCCCCTTGCATTGAAAAGTCAATAAACAGTAGGAAAGATCATGTCATAACAAGGATGAAGCCACCTATTACAGGGTATAGTGATGGCTAATGGTGCTATCAGAAGGACTAATCCCATATAGTAAATGCTGTAATTATGAAAATAATATTATGGTTATTACAATGTCCAGGCATGGGGCATTTTTCATTTTGTGCAGCATGAACCTGCTGACGACCATTCACCCTTCCTATGGCTGGGTCTTGCTAAAATACAGAGCTATTAGATGATGACATCAGCATTGCAGGTAGCAGCCAGCACTCCAAGCACGTTTTCTGTTACATGTATTTTATATTTCCTGGCATTTACCAAGCTGCTTAAGTCACTTTGTATGGAGCTGCAGTCCTAAAAGCTTTTATTTGTGATAAACCATTATGTGAAAAAGTTGGCACAAGTGTTTTTCCTCCATGAAATTCTTTTAGATTCACTTACTAAATAACAGTAATGACATCATCATCATCATCAACAACAACAGTAATAATAAACAGAGACTATTTACTTATTGCAATATTGGTGGTGAGCCTCTTTCAAGAACCTTCATGGGAAAAAACACCAAGGAAATATTTAGTTCTCTGATGTCTCACTCTCTTACCTTTACACAATTCAAGATAGACTCAGATTATTGTAAATCACATAGTTATAGGCACATAAATGTTTTGAACCCTGGTCCAATTTAGGATAATTGTCATCCTGATAAATAGTTATCCTCAGCTACTGATACAAGGGAAAGGGTTAAAACAAAAGGACCCTAAGAGACAATAACTCACATGAAGGTTTAAGAAAAATAATAAGTGAATTACCAGAGACTATGCACATTGGTTTACAACTATCAATTAACCTTCTTTGTTAGATAGGTAATTTAGTCCACTCAGTAGCATCAAATATAAGAGAAAAAGGTGACCAAAACATAAATTATTGTCACAAAACTGAAAGCCTTAAACCCATAATTCCTAAGAAATAAAACCAGAGTTCTTTTCATAGGATATACTTCATCTAAAGTCTGCAATAAGTGCTAGGCCCTAGCTGTGACCCTTTACACTTCAAGGTGAAAAAGTAGGTTAAAGAAAGTAATGGCAATAATCACAGGGCTTTTCTACATAAAACGGTCTCTGAGTGGAGGTCAAAGATCAAACACTTGGGGCACTACCTGCGTCACACAAAGATCTCTTCCACAATAGAAATGAAGTACAAGACTGGCAGAAAACAGCAAGAAGACTAATCAATTCTAAAATTATTAGGGAAAAAAAAGAGACAAAAAAGAAACAAAAAAGCAGATTTGAAAAGTCTGGATAAGATTAAAAAAAAGTGTGACCATTCTCTTCTCAATTTTTTGGAAAAATAAGTCTGAGGTTTTCCTGCCCTTCACAGAGAGCTTCTACCATGAATGAATGTTAAATATTTCCATTTCATCTTCATCCCCACCTACTAGCTACATTCTTTTGCACTATCTGAAATGGTCCTTGCATTCCTTTTTGTACCACTTTGGGCATTTTACAGAGAACTGAAGATGCTATTCTCTCAGTATTATATTCTTATTTTTCATTATTATTAAGCTTTTGGATGGTTTTTACACCATAGTGAGTAAGATCCCCCACTCTGAACTTGTGTGAGTTATAGGAAAAGATTTGACATTAAGAATCATCAGATGAAACACACTTCTGCCCTCCTTCACTTTGACCGTTTAAGAGTTCAAAGGTAGATCCCCACAATTGCATTCAGGAGCTCTCTGGACTTGCTGCATAACCTGAGGGTATTTTTCAAGGATTTTACAATAAAGATATTCCTTCGTTTTCACTTCAGAAGATTAAGTGATGAATCCAGTTGCCCAACTGAAAGAATTCCTTATTTTGCGACCAGATTTAAGGCTACATTTTATATGCCAACACCACCCTGTTGACTTTAGCAATCAGGTAAAGACATTCTACCTTTCTTAAGGCTGGGTATATGTAAAGATTTTGTTGGAATCAGAACACACTGCTCAGCAGTGAGCAGGATTCAGTGCCAGCCAAGCAGAGGGAACTACTTCTCGAATACACTGCACGCATGCACAATGAGGTTACTTGCCTGGCTCATTTTTTCGCCTTTGGTCTTTAAGTTACAGTTGTTTAGGTATTCATTCCCCCCGACAAATCTTGAGATAGAATGGTGATGTTTATCTGCTCTACAAGCTGGGTGGTGGACCTCTACTTCATCCTTAAGTTTTGCTATGAGATATAAAACTGATGTGCAAAGAAATTCAAACAGCATGCTCAAGTACAGAGGACTGGCTGCCAGCATGATACTGTGTGCTTTTGCTGAAAAGGTTACCACAAATATAATATTTAAGACATAACAATGGTAAATATAAACAACATGTAGGATTTATTGACCTGACCTCTCAATAGATAGCAGAAGGTAAAATTTAAAAAGTAAAATTTAATCAATATAATGAATAATTTATTATTAATTAACTATTAATTTATTTAACAATTAATTGCCAATCCTTAATTAATAATATTTCTGGCACCAGAGTGTGGTGCTATTTTATGGGAAACTTTAAAAGACAGGCTTGCTTCCCATTCTCTAAAATAAAACAAAAGAATAGGTGTATATTGTACACCTGTTTTTTATTTTTTCTTCAGTGATAGTAGTGACAAAGGACTTCTCTCATTCTTTGCTGCAACTGTGGAGCAGTCAAGAACTCCTCGGATGTCTGAACATTTTATACCATATAATCTAATAATTCACTATAACATCAGGACACAGAAGGCTGATTCATCTCTCTGACACATTCAGCTCTCTATAAGATACATTCTAAGTCTTATGCTCATACTGTACAGAGCACATTCTGTAAAATCTGAAGAAAAATTTGACTTTATTTTTTCTAATGGGTCAGAGAGGTTGCAGGAGTGGAAGGCAGAAACATAGGTGCATTGTTCTTCCAATATTTATTATGTTGAGCGCTTAACTACATCTCCAAGTTTTTTAGATAGACCAAGAAGGTCTGAGACATGAAAATGTGTTCTTTTTTTTGGTATTTTTGCAGTATTGATGTCTAAATTTTTGTCGTATATGGGTCTTAAATCATCCTCTAATGTATGTCACCACTGATATAGCCCTTATTTTTAATTGCATTTTATATGTTTATGGCAAATATTCGCTTTCACTGTCAGGTATCAGAATTCACTTCCTTGTGATGTAATTTCAGTTAGCAATTATTGCCTGACTGACTCCTCAGAAAAAAAAAAATAGCCTCAGTAGTGACTGTGCTA